>NW_027593193.1:0-36899 GCF_964213995.1 Mustelus asterias
ACTCCTCATGTTGGACGTACCGGCCTTGATTCTCCGGGCGGACCCCCGTGCCTCACCCAAGCTGCCGCTGTGGTCCGCACCGTGCCGATTGGGGAAGTCTCCTGGGAGGGAGGGAGGGATCCGAGTTCCGTCGTTGCCCAAGCCCCCCCCAGACGCAGCGGCGAGCGGCTCCGGGCCGGCGAGGGTGCGCCTGGAAGCCGCCGGCCGGTGGGTGGTACTAGTATTTCCCGCTGGTCTGGGCCAGTCCAGCCACCAGGGTAGCTTGCTGCGGCGACAGGTACCGGTTAACTATCAGCGTCATCACCTGGAAGAGAGGGAGACTTCGAGGGTCAACAAGACAGCGCCTGGACATCCGACCTGAACACAAAAGCTCTCACATCATCCCCCAATATCGCCCACCCCCACAGGATGGACAACAGGTGACTTTTAGCGCTGCGGCCTCCAGTTTGTGCACAGCAAGATCCCACTCCATCGCCACGAGCGACGTGGTTCGGACAGAGATAGATAGGTTCTTGATTAAAGTCTTTCAAAGTTTATTCATTAGTGTCACAAGTAAGGCTTACATTAACGCTGCAATGAAGTTACTGTGAAATTCCCCTCGTCGCCCACACTCCGGCGCCTGTTCGGGTCAATGCACCCCTAACCTGCACGTCTTTCGGACTGTGGGAGGAAAAACCGGAGCACCCGGAGGAAACCCACGCAGACACGGGGAGAACGTGCAAACTCCGCACAGACAGTGACCCCGGAATTGAACCCGGGTCCCTGGCGCTGTGAGGCAGCAGTGCCAACCCGCTGTGCCACCGTGCCGACCATAAGGGGGTCAGGGGGTTATGGGGAAATGGCAGGAGAATGGGGATGAGAAAAATATCAGCCATGATTGAATGGTGGAGCAGACTCGATGGGCCGAGTGGCCTAATTCTGCTCCTGGGTCTTATGGTTGACTCTCAACTGCCTTCCAAGGACAACTAGGGTTGGGCAATAAATGCTGGCCCAGCCAGCGACCCCCATGTCCCATGAAAAAAAAACATTTTGGTGGTAAAAATTGGATAGCATGGACAAGTTGGGCCGAAGGGCCTGTTTTCCATGCTGTAAACCTCTATGGCAGTGACCCGAGGCCGGGAATCGAACCCGGGTCCCTGGCGCTGTGAGGCAGCGGTGCTAACCCGCCGTGCCACCCCGAGGGACAGAGTGAAGCGACTGAGGTCCCTGAGTGATCGTCACTCGTTCGGGCAGAACCGGCTGAAGAAACAAAGACTTGTGGGTGAAGCTTTACGTCCTGCACCCATCAAACATCCCAGAGTGTGGAGACACGGTGGCACAGTGGGTTAGCACTGCTGCCTCACAGCTCCAGGGACCCGGGTTCGATTCCCGACTTGGGTCACTGTCTGTGTGGAGTCGGCACGTTCTCCCCGTGTCTGCGTGGGTTTCCTCCGGGTGCTCCGGTTTCCTCCCACAGTCTGAAAGACGTGCTGGTTCGGGTGCTAAATTCTCCCTCAGTGTAACCCGAACAGGCGCCGGAGTGTGGGGACTAGGGGATTTTCACAGTAACTTCATTGCGGTGTTAATGTCAGCCTTACTTGTGACCAATAAATAAACTTTACTTCCTTAAATCTGGGAGCACCGTTCTGCCTGTTGGAGGAAAGCAAATCACTGCGGGTGCTGGAATCTGAAACCAAGAGAGAAAACGCTGGAAAATCTCAGCGGGTCTGGGCAGCATCTGGAAGGAGAGAAAAGAGCTGACGTTTCCAGTCCCGATGACCCTTTGACAAAGGCAGAGAAAGTGGGAGATATTTATACTGCAGGGGGAGGGAATGAAAGATGAGTCACAGCCATGAGTCTTCCCCCCGCCCCCCACTCTTTCCCCCTACTTTACCCCCCCCTTCCTTACCTTTTCTCCCCCTTTGCTTTCCCTTTCCCCCTTTCTCTCAATTTTGCCTCTCTCCCACCCATCTCCCCTTTCCCCCCCCACATCTCCCTCTGTCACAGCTCACCCTCTGATTTCAGCTTCTCTGCCTTTTGGCCAATCACACCTTCTCTCCTCTCCATGGGCTGCCATTAGCAGCCTTTCCCCTTGTCCAAAGATGTTAAAAGATGTGCGGGTTAGGGGGATTGGCCATGCTAAATTGCCCCTTAGTGTCCAAAGATGTGCAGGTTAGGTGGATTGGCCATGCTAAATTGCCCCTTAGTGTCCAAAGATGTGCAGGTTAGGTGGATTGGCCATGCTAAATTGTCCCTTAGTGTCCAAAGATGTGCGGGTTAGGTGGATTGGCCATGCTAAATTGCCCCTTAGTGTCCAAAGATATGCAGGTTAGGTGGATTGGCCATGCTAAATTGTCCCTTCGTGTCCAAAGATGTGCAGGTTAGGTGGATTGGCAATGCTAAACTTTCCCTTAGTGTCCAAAGATGTGCGGGTTAGGTGGATTGGCCGTGCTAAATTGTCCCTTCGTGTCCAAAGATGTGCGGGTTAGGTGGATTGGCCATGCTAAATTGTCCCTTAGTGTCCAAAGATGTGCCGGTTAGGTGGATTGGCCATGCTAAATTGCCCCTTAGTGTCCAAAGATGTGTAGGTTAGGTGGATTGGCCGTGCTAAATTGCCCCTTAGTGTCCAAAGATGTGCGGGTTAGGTGGATTGGCCATGCTAAACTTTCCCTTAGTGTCCAAAGATGTGCGGGTTAGGTGGATTGGCCATGCTAAATTGCCCCTTAGTGTCCAAAGATGTGTAGGTTAGGTGGATTGGCCGTGCTAAATTGTCCCTTAGTGTCCAAAGATGTGGAGGTTAGGCGGATTGGCCATGCTAAATTGCCCCTTAGTGTCCAAAGATGTGCGGGTTAGGTGGATTGGCCATGCTAAATTGCCCCTTAGTGTCCAAAGATGTGTAGGTTAGGTGGATTGGCCGTGCTAAATTGTCCCTTAGTGTCCAAAGATGTGTAGGTTAGGTGGATTGGCCATGCTAAATTGCCACTTAGTGTCCAAAGATGTGCGGGTTAGGTGGATTGGCCATGCTAAATTGCCCCTTAGTGTCCAAAGATGTGCAGGTTAGATGGATTGGCCATGCTAAATTGCCCCTTAGTGTCCAAAGATGTGGAGGTTAGGCGGATTGGCCATGCTAAATTGCCACTTAGTGTCCAAAGATGTGCGGGTTAGGTGGATTGGCCATGCTAAATTGCCCCTTAGTGTCCAAAGATGTGGAGGTTAGGCGGATTGGCCATGCTAAATTGCCACTTAGTGTCCAAAGATGTGCGGGTTAGGTGGATTGGCCATGCTAAATTGCCCCTTAGTGTCCAAAGATGTGGAGGTTAGGCGGATTGCCCGTGCTAAATTGACCCTAGTGTCAGGGGGATTAGCAGGGTAAATGGGTACGGGAATGGGGCCTGGGTGGGATTGTGGTTGGTGCAGACTCGATGGGCTGAATGGCCTCCTCCTGTACTGTAGGGATTCTATGACATTTGTTTCTGTGGCTATGATTCCTCTTTCATTCCCTCCCCCCTGCAGTATAAAGATCTCCCACTTTCGATGCCTTTGACAAAGGGTCATCGGGACTGGACAGGTCAGCTCTTTTCTCTCCTTACGGATGGGGGCCGGACCTGCTGAGATTCTCCGCCTGCTCGAGAGGTGGGGAGCAGCGGTGCTCACTCACCCCGCTCAGTAAGGCGTCGCTGATGGAATCGATGATCTCTCCCAGCATGGGGCTTTGCCCCGTGTACTTGACGTAGGACCAGGTCATGAGGGTGAGGGTGCAGATGCCAATAATGAAGTTGAAGATGACCGAGAGGAAGCCCAAGCCGAGGAGTCCCAGGAGGCCGGACAGCACATGCATGCTGATGATAATCAGCAGCATGGCGGCCGGGGTACGCAGGACGCTGAAGAAGTTCTTGCTGCGGTTAAACTTGAGGTAGCTCTCCAGCATGCCCTCGATGTCCGACTCCAGCTGGTCCTCGAAGCGCATGCTCACCGCCCGGCCACCCATCTTCTTGATGCCGCGGAACTTCTCCACCGCTGCCTCACGGTAGACCTGGTGTCGCTCGCGGATCTTGCTGGGCTGGAGGTAAGCTTTGTCCCCGCCACACAGCTGGAAGGCAGAGCAACACAGAGACATCTCAGAGCGACACAGGGACATCTCAGAGCGACACAGGGACATCTCAGAGCGACACAGAGACATCTCAGAGCGACACAGGGACATCTCAGAGCGACACAGAGACATCTCAGAGCGACACAGAGACATCTCAGAGCGACACAGGGACATCTCAGAGCGACACAGGGACATCTCAGAGCGACACAGGGACATCTCAGAGCGACACAGAGACATCTCAGAGCGACACAGGGACATCTCAGAGCGACACAGAGACATCTCAGAACGACACAGGGACATCTCAGGGCGACACAGAGACATCTCAGAGCGACACAGGGACATCTCAGAGCGACACAGAGACATCTCAGGGCGACACAGGGACATCTCAGGGCGACACAGAGACATCTCAGAGCGACACAGGGACATCTCAGAGCGACACAGGGACATCTCAGAGCGACACAGGGACATCTCAGAGCGACACAGGGACATCTCAGGGCGACACAGGGACAGGCCTTACTAACCTTATTGAGTTTTTTGAGAAAGTGACCAAGGAGGTGGATGGGGGCAAGGCAGTGGACGTGGTATATATGGATTTTAGTAAGGCGTTTGATAAGGTTCACCATGGTAGGCTTCTGCAGAAAATGCAGATGTATGGGATTGGGGGTGATCTAGGAAATTGGATCAGGAATTGGCTAGCGGATAGGAAACAGAGGGTGGTGGTTGATAGTAAATATTCATCATGGAGTGCGGTTACAAGTGGTGTACCTCAGGGATCTGTTTTGGGGCCACTGCTGTTTGTAATATTTATTAATGATCTGGATGAGGGTATAGTTGGGTGGATTAGCAAATTTGCTGATGACACCAAAGTCGGTCGTGTGGTAGACAGTGAGGAAGGGTGTCGTAGTTTGCAGGAAGACTTAGACAGGTTGCAAAGTTGGGCCGAGAGGTGGCGGATGGAGTTTAATGCGGAGAAGTGTGAGGTAATTCACTTTGGTAGGAATAACAGATGTGTTGAGTATAGGGCTAACGGGAGGACTTTGAATAGTGTGGAGGAGCAGAGGGATCTAGGTGTATGTGTGCATAGATCCCTGAAAGTTGGGAATCAAGTAGATAAGGTTGTTAAGAAGGCATATGGTGTCTTGGCGTTTATTGGTAGGGGGATTGAATTTAGGAGTCGTAGCGTTATGTTGCAACTGTACACAACTCTGGTGCGGCCGCACTTGGAGTACTGTGTGCAGTTCTGGTCCCCACATTACAGGAAGGATGTGGAGGCTTTGGAGAGGGTGCAGAGGAGGTTTACCAGGATGTTGCCTGGTATGGAGGGGAGATCCTATGAGGAGAGGCTGAGGGATTTGGGATTGTTTTCGCTGGAAAGGCGGCGGCTAAGAGGGGATCTTATTGAAACATATAAGATGATTAGAGGTTTAGATAGGGTGGATAGTGATAGCCTTTTTCCTCTGATGGAGAAATCCAGCACGAGGGGGCATGGCTTTAAATTGAGGGGGGGTAGTTATAGAACCGATGTCAGGGGTAGGTTCTTTACCCAGAGGGTGGTGAGGGATTGGAATGCCCTGCCAGCATCAGTAGTAAATGCGCCTAGTTTGGGGGCGTTTAAGAGATCCGTAGATAGGTTCATGGACGAAAAGAAATTGGTTTAGGTTGGAGGGTCACAGTTTTTTTTTTAACTGGTCGGTGCAACATCGTGGGCCGAAGGGCCTGTTCTGCGCTGTAATGTTCTATGTTCTATGTTCTATCTCAGAGCGACACAGAGACATCTCAGAGCAACACAGAGACATCTCAGAGCGACACAGAGACATCTCAGGGCGACACAGAGACATCTCAGAGCGACACAGAGACATCTCAGAGCGACACAGAGACATCTCAGAGCGACACAGAGACATCTCAGAGCGACACAGAGACATCTCAGGGCGACACAGAGACATCTCAGAGCGACACAGGGACATCTCAGAGCGACACCTGCAGCACAGCGAGGCCATTCAGCCCCTCTTCTCCTCCAGCCTGTCACACAGTAACAGGAGGAGGCCTTTCAGCCTCTCTCCTCGAGCCTGTGACACAGGAACAGGAGGAGGCCATTCAGCCCCTCTCCCTGAGCCAGTTACACTGGAACAGGAGGCCATTCAGCCCTTCGTCCTCCAGCCTGTTACACAGGAACAGGAGGAGGCCATTCAGCCCCACTCCTTGAGCCTGTTACACAGGAACAGGAGGAGGCCATTCAGCCCTTCTTTCTCCTTGTGCTTGTTACACAGGAACGGGAGAGGGCCATTCAGCCCCTCTTCTCCAGCCTGTTGCACAGGAACAGGAGGAGGCCATTCAGCCCCTCAGGCAATGCTCTACCATCGAATTAAATCATGGTGATCTGTATCTTAATTCCAACCTCCCGCCTTGGACCTGATCAATGTCTTTAAAATGATGAAGGGGGTTTCGAGAGGGTCGATGGAGAGAAGATGTTTCCACTTGTGTGGGGCGGAGACCAGAACTAGGGGGCCGTCAATGTAAGATAGCTTGTCCCTCCTAAGAGGTTATCGTTCAAGATTAAAGCGGATGAGATTGGGGGAAGTGTATTGGGATGGACAGAAAACTGGTTGGCAGAGAGGAAACAAAGAGTAGGAATTAATGGGTGCTTTTCCAATTGGCAGGTAGTAACTAGTGGAGTGCCACATGGATCGGTGCTGGGACCCCAGCTATTCACAATATATATTAATGATTTGGATGAGGGAACAAAATGTAACATCTCAAAGTTTACAGATGATACCAAGATGGACGGGAGGGTGAACTGTGACGAGGATGCAGAGATCCTTCATAATGATCTGGACAAGTTGGGTGAGTGGGCTAATCAATGGCAGATGCAGTAAAATTTGGATAAGTGTGAGGTTATTCACTTTGGAAGCAAAAACAAGAAGGCAGATTACTACCTGAATGGGTGTAAATTGGGAGAGGGGAGTGTGCAGCGGGACCTGGGTGTCCTTGTGCACCAGTCGCTGAAGGTAAGCATGCAGGTGCAGCAGGCGGTAAAGAAGGCAAATGGTATGTTGGCCTTCATTGCGAGAGGTTTCGAGTACAGGAGCAGGGATGTGTTGTTGCGATTATACAGGGCCTTGGTGAGGCCACACCGAGAGTATTGTGTGCAGTTTTGGTCTCCTTTTCTGAGGAAGGATGTTCTTGCTCTCGAGGGAGCGCAGCGAAGGTTTCCCAGGCTGATTCCTGGGGGACTGATGTATGAGGAGAGATTGACCAGGTTAGGATTGTTTTCGCTGGAGTTCAGACGAATGAGGGGAGGGATCTCATAGAGACTTATAAAATTCTAACAGGACGAGACAGGGTAGACGCAGGGAGGATGTTCCCGATGGTGGGGGGAGTCCAGAACCAGGGGGTCACAGTCTGAGGATTCGGGGTAGACCATTTGGGACGGAGATGAGGAGACATTTCTTCACCCGGTGAGGCTGTGGAATTCATTCCCACAGGAAGTTGTTGATGCCAAAACATTGAATGTATTCCAGAGGCGGCTGGATACAGCACTTGGGGGCGAACGGGGTCAAAGGTTATGGGGGGAAAGCAGGATTAGGCTATTGGGTTGGATGATCAGCCATGATGGTGATGAATGGGGGAGCAGGTTTGATGGGCCAAATGGCCTCCTCCTGCTCCTATCTTCTACGTTTCCCGCACTTCGTGGTGCTCAAGGCAGACTTTAATCTGTTACCATAGCGAGGATCTTTCCTGGAACAAGTCGCTAGCCTGTCGCCAGGGCCTTATAGCTTGAGGGGCGCCACTCTACATCAAGCGTGGCTGATCAGGAGTCTCTCCCACTCTTACCTCCAACCAGTGGCGGGAGTTGGGAGGAATTTGCAGGCCGAAACTCGACCTGTTTGGCCGCGTCATGAAGGCACCTTCCTTGGCCGTCAACTCCTGGGCTGGGACTCAAACCCAGAGCTCCTGGCTTCAGAGGCAGCGATACTCCCCACAGAGCCACACGAGCTCCATTATCAATATAAGGTCGTGACTAATCATGTTATAAAAATTCATTTACAGTAAGTGGGTGTCTCTGGCTGGTCCAGTGTTTATTACCCGTCCCTAACTGCCCCTTGAGAAGGGGGTGGGTGAGCCGCCATCTTGAACCCGCTGCAGTCCCCGTGTGGTGTAGGTACACCCACAGTGCTGTTAGGGAGGGAGTTCCGGGATTGTGATTGGACATCAGTCAGTCCCCGTGTGTGGTGTAGGTACACCCACAGTGCTGTTAGGGAGGGAGTTCCGGGATTTTGACCCCACCCACAGTGAAGGAACGGCCGATATATTTCCAAGTCGGGATGGTGAGTGGCTCGGAGGGGGGAACTTGCAGGTGGGGGTGTTCCCCATGTGTCTGCTGCCCCCCCCTCGTCCTTCTAGATGGTAGAGGTGGCGGGTTTGGAAGGTGCTGTGGAAGGAGCCTTGGTGAGTCGCTGCGGTGCATCTTGTAGACGGTTCACACGGCTGTCACTGTGCGTCGGGGGTGGAGGGAGTGAGTGTTTGTTGTTAGCGTGTCGATCGAGCGGGGCTGCTTTGTCCTGGATGGTGTCGAGCTTCTTGTGTTCTTGAGGGAATTCACGAGAAATGTCTTTCCTCAGAGAGAGAGGAGAATATGGGACTTGCTCCCACGGGGAGAGTGGGGGAGAATGTGGGACTCGCTCCCACGGGGGAGTGGGGGAGAATGTGGGACTCGCTCCCACGGGGAGTGGGGGAGAATGTGGGACTCGCTCCCACGGGGAGTGGGGGAGAATGTGGGACTCGCTCCCACGGGGAGTGGGGGAGAATGTGGGACTCGCTCCCACGGGGAGTGGGGGAGAATGTGGGACTCGCTCCCATGGGGGAGTGGGGGAGAATGTGGGACTCGCTCCCACGGGGGAGTGGGGGAGAATGTGGGACTCGCTCCCACGGGGGTGTGGGGGAGAATGTGGGACTCGCTCCCACGGGGGAGTGGGGGAGAATGTGGGACTCGCTCCCACGGGGAGTGGGGGAGAATGTGGGACTCGCTCCCACGGGGAGTGGGGGAGAATGTGGGACTCGCTCCCACGGGGAGTGGGGGAGAATGTGGGACTCGCTCCCACGGGGAGTGGGGGAGAATGTGGGACTCGCTCCTGCGGGGAGTGGGGAGGGATGAAAGAAGCAGCACAGATTCAGTGAATCAAATGGCCTCTTGCCGTGCGGGGAGTACATGGATTCTACACGTCTACAAGCAGTGAGCTGCCTCTCTGTCTGAAGCGGTTTGGTCTCGCTGCCTACCCCCTCCATCGCATGGCGATAATAATCGATGGACAAAGCGAACGCTGCCCGGTTGTTGGCCTCTGCTGTCGCCTGTCAAAAGATGAAGAACGATCATTACTTGAGGGAAAGGCCCAGCGCACGGATCAATCCGACCCATCCTCCTCCAAGGCCGACCTCTCAACCCGTCAGCTCCAGCCCCCTGTACTAAGAACATAAGAACATAAGAAATAGGAGCAGGAGTAGGCCATCTGGCCCTTCGAGCCTGCCCCGCCATTCAGCAAGATCATGGCTGATCTGAAGCGAATCAGTTCCACTTACCCGCCTGCTCCCCATATCCCCTAATTCCCTTATCGATCAGAAAACTATCTACCCGTGATTTAAACATATTCAACGAGGAAGCCTCCACCACTTCAATGGGCAGAGAATTCCAGAGATTCACCACCCTCTGAGAGAAGAAGTTCCCCCTCAACTTTGTTCTGAACCGGCCCCCCCTTATTTTGAGGCTGTGCCCTCTAGTTCTGGTTTCCCTTCTAAGTGGAAAGAATCTCTCCACCTCTACCCTATCCAGCCCCTTCATTATCTTATATGTCTCTATAAGATCACCCCTCATCTTTCTAAACTCCAACGAGTACAGACCCAATCTGTTTAATCTCTCCTCATAAGCTACACCCCTCGTCTCCGGTATCAACCTGGTGAACCTTCTCTGCACTCCCTCCAAGGCCAATATATCCTTTCGCAAATAAGGGGACCAAAACTGCACACAGTACTCCAGTTGCGGCCTCACCAGTGCCTTGTACAGTTGCAGCAAGACCTCCCTGCTTTTATACTCCATCCCCTTCGCGATAAAGGCCAACATTCCATTCGCCTTCTTGATCACCTGCTGCACCTGCAGACTGAGCTTTTGCGATTCCGATATCTCAGCCCGTCTTCCTCTGGCCCAGCCCTCCAAGGTGCCCTCTCAGTCCCTGGCCCAACCAGTGGGTTAGCACTGCTGCCTCACAGCGCCAGGGACCCGGGTTCGATTCCCGGTTTGGGTCACTGTCTGTGCGGAGTCTGCACGTTCTCCCCCTCCCCGGTGTCTGCGTGGGTTTCCTCCGGGTCGCTCCGGTTTCCTCCCACATTCCGAAAGACCTGCTGGTTAGGGTGCTAAATTCTCCCTCGGTGTAACCCGAACAGGAGTGTGGGCGACTAGGGGATTTTCACAGTAACTTCATTGCAGTGTTAATGTAAGCCTTACTTGTGGCACTTTTGAAAACATTCTAGCAAAGGAGAGTTTGATCTGTAGCTCTAATCACCTCCACATGAGATGGGGAGAGGGGCTAGGAATGTGTGGGCCACAGAGATGGGCTGAATGGACTGCACCACTCAGTGTTCAGGTCCATATGTGCGTGATAGTGCGTCCAATGTTCTCAGGCATGCAGACGGACTTGGAAGGATTGCAATGACTGACCCGAACAGGCGCCGGAGTGTGGGCGACTAGGGGATTTTCACAGTAACTTCATTGCAGTATTAATGTAACCCTTACTTGTGCCACTCATAAATAAACTTTTTTAAAAACTTTAAAACCTTAACTTTAAACCCTCCAGGGTGTCCTGTGCTCTGATATCATTTCAGAGGGCAGTTGAGAGTCACCCACATTGCTGTGGCTCTGGAGTCACATGTAGGCCAGACCGGGTAAGGACGGCAGATTTCCTTCCCTAAAGGGAACCAGATGGGTTTTTCCGACAATGGGTCATCAGTAGATTCTTAATTCCAGATACTTTTTTTATTGGATTCAAATTCCACCGTCTGCCGTGGCGGGATTCGAACCCGGGTCCCCCAGAACATTAGCTGGGTTTCTGGATTAATAGTCTGGCGATAATACCACTAGGGTAGAGGGTTGGAGATGGAGGGAAGGGAGGAGCAGGGAGAACCAATCAGGGTCCCTCGTGGCAAAGGGGCAGGGATTTCCGAGCTCGAGGGGGGATGCCTCACACAGGCGAATAGCCTGCCCGATACATACCCTCTCTGTGCAGCCAGGGAGAATGGAGGGGGTGCTGAGGGCCATAGATACCAGAGAGGATCCCCAGCAATGAGGTTAGAACTGACCCAGGCGTAAGGTTAAGCTCACCCCCAGCTAGTGGAGAGATTCACTTCCCTCCCACGTAATCATAGAATCCCCACAGTGCAGAAGGAGGCCATTCGGCCCATCGAGTCTGCACCGACCACAATCCCACCCAGTCCCTATCCCCATAACCCCGTGTATTTACCCTGCTAATCCCCCTGACAGTAAGGGGCAATTTAACATGGCCAATCCACCTAACCTCGGCCAATCCACCTAACCTCCACATCTTTGGACACTAAGGGGCAATTTAGCATGGCCAATCCACCTAACCCACACATCATTGGACACTGAGGGGCAACTTAGCATGGCCAATCCACCTAACCCACACAGCTTTTGGACTGTGGGAGGAAACCGGAGCACCCAGAGGAAACCCATGCAGACACGGGGAGAACATGCAGACTCCGCACAGACAGTGACCCAAGGCCGGGACTAACCCACTGTGCCGCCCTTTTCCAAAAGCAATCGATTGAGGATTTCAATGTGCCAATATTCGCTGCTCCCCCCAAAGGATCCTGCTGCGTGCAGGTTATTCCTGTCAGGAAAGCGGTCTCACCTCGAGAATGGATCTGGGGTGTGGAAGGTCCTCGCCTTGGAAGATCTTAATGTAAGCCTGAAGTGACAGAGCAAAGGAAGAGAACAGGATCAGCAGGGAGGTGGACGCAGGACGAAGCCCGTCGCAGAACCCACCGCCACCCCGTCTCAGCTAATCAGCTGCGGAAACCCTCGCCTTCCCTCCCTCCAACCTCGATTCACCCAGCGCCCTGCCACCTGCTCTCCCCAACTCCTCACAAATTCTGCCGTCCTATACAGTCGAGGCCAAAACATTGTGTGATTTCAAGAAGAAATTGCATAAGAACTAGGAGCAGGAGTGGGCCATCTGGCCCCTCGAGCCTGCTCCGCCATTCAATAAGATCAGGGCTGATCTCTTCGTGGACTCAGCTCCACTTACCCGCCCGCTCACCATAACCCTTAATTCCTTTACTGTTCAAAAATCTATCTATCCTTGCCTTAAAAACATTCAATGAGGTAGCCTCAACTGCTTCAGGAACGAAGTAGAAAGGGTCGAGAGCTTCAAGTTTTTAGGTGTCCAGATCACCAACAACCTGTCCTGGTCCCCCCATGCCGACACTGTAGTTAAGAAAGCCACACCAACGCCTCTACTTTCTCAGAAGACTAAGGAAATTTGGCATGTCAGCTACGACTCTCACCAACTTTTACAGATGGCCCATAGAAAGCATCCTTTCTGATTGTATCACAGCTTGGTATGGGGCTCCTGCTCTGCCCAAGACCACAAGGAACTACAAAAGGTCGTGAATGTAGCCCAATCCATCACGCAAACCAGCCTCCCATCCATTGACTCTGTCTACACTTCCCGCTGCCTCGGGGAAAAGCAGCCAGCATAATTAAGGACCCCCACGCACCCCGGACATTCTCTCTTCCACCTTCTTCCATCGGGAAGAAGATACAAAAGTCTGAGGTCACGTACCGACCGACTCAAGAACAGCTTCTTCCCTGCTGCCGTCAGACTTTTGAATGGACCTACCTCGCACTAAGTTGATCTTTCTCTACACCCGAGCTATGACTGTAACACTACATTCTGCACTCTCTCCTTTCCTTCTCTATGAACGGTATGCTTTGTATAGCGCGCAAGAAACAATACTTTTCACTGTATCCCAATACATGTGACAATAATAAATCAAATCAAATGATGGAAAGGCAGAGCAGACTCGATGGGCCGAGTGGCCTAATTCTGCTCCGATGTCTTATGGTTTCAATTTACTCAGCCTCTCATCGTAGGCCAGCGCCCCCACCCCGGGGTGTCAGGGGGTCCACGGTGGTGGGTGCCCCCACCCCGGGGTGTCAGGGGGTCCACGGTGGTGGGTGCCCCCACCCCGGGGTGTCAGGGGGTCCACGGTGGTGGGTGCCCCCACCCCGGGGTGTCAGGGGGTCCACGGAGGAGGGTGCCCCCCACCTTGAAATATTCCAGCAGGTTCCGACAGCTGATTCTCGAGCCTCCAATCTCTTTCTCCACCAGGTTCTCCGGACTCAGTAACATGTGGACGAGCGTGTCCAGGTGAGTCTTAAAATCGTCTTCGATATCTTCACGAGAGAGAGAGGGAGGGGGGAGAAGGTCAATTTAGAACCACAGATAGAAAATTACAGCTCAGAAACAGGCCTTTTGGCCCTTCTTGTCTGTGCCAAACCATTTTTTGCCCAGTCCCACTGACCTGCACTTGGACCATATCCCTCTACACCCCTCTCATCCATGAACCCGTCCAAGTTTTTCTTAAATGCTAAAAGTGACCCTGCATTTACCACTTTATCCGGCAGCTCATTCCACACTCCCACCACTCTCTGCGTGAAGAAGCCCCCCCCTAATATTCCCTTTAAACTTTTCTCCTTTCACCCTTAGCCCATGCCCTCTGGGTTTTTTTCTCCCCTAGCCTCAGCGGAAAAAGCCTGCTTGCATTCACTCTATCTGTACCCATCAAAATCTTATACACCTCTATCAAATCTCCCCTCAATCTTCTACGCTCCAGGGAATAAAGTCCCAACCTACTTCAGCAACACGGACGAGGGTGCAGGTGAGGGGGTGTGGGCAGTGGGTAGTGGGGGGGGGGGGGAGTAGACAGAAGGGCTGGCGGGTAGACCCCCATAATGTCTGGGTGCAAGAACTGTGTAAGAGTTTTAACAACACCAGGTTAAAGTCCAACAGGTTTATTTGGTAGCAAATACCATAAGCTTTCGGAGCGCTGCTCCTTCGTCAGATGGAGTGGAAATCTGCTCTCAAACAGGGCACAGAGACACAAAATCAAGTTACAGAATACTGATTAGAATGCGATTCTGTTATTCTGTAACTTGATTTTGTGTCTCTGTGTTCCCTGTTTGAGAGCAGATTTCCACTCCATCTGACGAAGGAGCAGCGCTCCGAAAGCTAGTGGCATTTGCTACCAAATAAACCTGTTGGACTTTAACCTGGTGTTGTTAAAACTCTTACTGTGTTCAACACAGTCCAACGCCGGCATCTCCACATCATAACAAGAACTGTGGCGAGGATGGGCGAGAGGTCAAAGGCGTGACAGGGAGCAGATCAGATCATTCTCGCAGCTTCCTGGGGGATCGGTAACCCCGAGAATGACTGCAGTGGATCAGAGAGAGTGGAGAGAGAGAGAGGGAGAGAACGAGAGAGAGAGACAGAGAGAGGGAGAGAGAGAGAGAGGGAGAGAACGAGAGAGAGAGACAGAGAGAGAGAGAGAGGCAGAGAGAAAAAGACAGAGCGAGAGAGACAGAGCGAGAGAGACAGAGAGAAAAAGACAGAGAGAGAGAGACAGAGAGAGAAAGACAGAGAGAGAGAGAGATATAGAGAGAGAAAAAGAGAGAGAGAAAAAGAGACAGAGAGAGGGAGACAGAGAGAGGGAGAGGGA
This sequence comes from Mustelus asterias, assembly GCF_964213995.1. Lineage (NCBI taxonomy): Eukaryota > Metazoa > Chordata > Chondrichthyes > Carcharhiniformes > Triakidae > Mustelus > Mustelus asterias. The sequence continues at coordinate 14,855 of NW_027593193.1, forward strand.
CAGAGCGAGAGAGAGGGACAGAGAGAGGGAGACACAGAGAGGGAGACACAGAGAGGGAGACACAGAGAGGGAGACACAGAGAGGGAGACACAGACACAGAAAGAGAAACAGGCAGAGAGAGAGAGAGAGAGAGACAGACAGAGAGAGACAGGCAGAGAGATAGAAAAAAAGAGACAGAGAGAGGGAGGGGCAGAGAGAGAGAGAGAGACAAAGAGAGACATACACAGGGAGGATATTTAACTCAACTTCACTATTAAAACATGTTGTTTGATGATGAAGGAAGTACCAGGCTATCAGACAGTCAGTGCTGAGGGAGCACCGCACTGTGGGAGGGTCAGTGCTGAGGGAGCGCCGCACTGTGGGAGGGTCAGTGCTGAGGGAGCGCCGCACTGTGGGAGGGTCAGTGCTGAGGGAGCGCCGCACTGTGGGAGGGTCGGTGCTGAGGGAGCGCCGCACTGTGGGAGTGTCAGTGCTGAGGGAGCGCCGCACTGTGTGAGGGTCAGTGTTGAGGGAGTGCCGCACTATGGGAGGGTCAGTGCTGAGGGATCGCCGCACTGTGGGAGGGTCAGTGCTGAGGGAGCACCGCACTGTGGGAGGGTCAGTGCTGAGGGAGCGCCGCACTGTGGGAGGGTCAGTGCTGAGGGAGCGCCGCACTGTGGGAGGGTCAGTGCTGAGGGAGCGCCACACTGTGGGCGAGTCAGTACTGAGGGAGCGCCGCACTGTGGGAGGGTCAGTGCTGAGGGAGCGCCGCACTGTGGGAGGGTCAGTGCTGAGGGAGGGCCGCACTGTGGGAGGGTAAGTGCTGAGGGAGCGCCGCACTGTGGGAGGGTCGGTGCTGAGGGAGCGCCGCACTGTGGGAGTGTCAGTGCTGAGGGAGCGCCGCACTGTGTGAGGGTCAGTGTTGAGGGAGTGCCGCACTATGGGAGGGTCAGTGCTGAGGGATCGCCGCACTGTGGGAGGGTCAGTGCTGAGGGAGCACCGCACTGTGGGAGGGTCAGTGCTGAGGGAGCGCCGCACTGTGGGAGGGTCAGTGCTGAGGGAGCGCCGCACTGTGGGAGGGTCAGTGCTGAGGGAGCGCCACACTGTGGGCGAGTCAGTACTGAGGGAGCGCCGCACTGTGGGAGGGTCAGTGCTGAGGGAGCGCCGCACTGTGGGAGGGTCAGTGCTGAGGGAGGGCCGCACTGTGGGAGGGTAAGTGCTGAGGGAGCGCCGCACTGTGGGAGGGTCAGTGCTGAGGGAGCGCCGCACTGTGTGAGGGTCAGTGCTGAGGGAGCGCCGCACTGTGGGAGAGTCAGTGCCGAGGGAGCGCCGCACTGTGTGAGGGTCAGTGCTGAGGGAGCGCCGCACTGTGGGAGGGTCAGTGCTGAGGGAGCGCCGCACTGTGTGAGGGTCAATGCTGAGGTAGCGCCGCACTGTGGGAGGGTCAGTGCTGAGGGAGCGCCGCACTGTGGGAGGGTCAGTGCTGAGAGAGCCCATTGGTTGTGAAGCCCTCCAGAATCCTAGAATCCATACCGTGCAGAAGGCGGCCTGTCAGCCCATCAGGAGTTGCAGCGACCACAATCCCACCCAAGCTTATCCCCATAAACCCATGCATCTACCCTAGCTAATCCCCCTGACACTAAGGGACAATTTAGCATGGCCAATCCACCTAACCTACACATCTTTGGGCACTAAGGGACAATTTAGCATGGCCAATCCACCTAACCAGCACATCTTTGGACACTAAGGGACAATTTAGCACGGCCAATCCACCTAACCAGCACATCTTTGGACACTAAGGGACAATTTAGCATGGCCAATCCACCTAACCTACACATCTTTGGACACTAAGGGACAATTTAGCATGGCCAATCCACCTAACCAGCACATCTTTGGACACTAAGGGACAATTTAGCACGGCCAATCCACCTAACCTGCACATCTTTGGACACTAAGGGACAATTTAGCATGGCCAATCCACCTAACCAGCACATCTTTGGACACTAAGGGACAATTTTTCATGGCCAATCCCCGGAATCATAGAATCATAGAATCCTGACAGCACAGAAAGAGGCCATTCGGCCCATCGAGTCTGCACCGACCACAATCCCACCCAGGCCCTACCCCCATATCCCTGCATATTTACCCACTAATCCCTCTAACCTACACATCTCAGGACTCTAACGGGCAATTTTTATCATGGCCAATCAACCTAACCCGCACATCTTTGGACTGTGGGAGGAAACCGGAGCACCCGGAGGAAACCCACGCAGACACGGGGAGAACGTGCAGACTCCGCACAGACAGTGACCCAAGTCGGGAATCGAACCCGGGTCCCTGGCGCTGTGAGGCAGCAGTGCTAACCCGCTGTGTCACCGTGCCGACCCTGTTTCTGTTTTAGGAGCCGCTCTTTATTCCCGGATGTTCTGCAGACCGTTAGGAGCAGTGAACCTTCGGCACCGACCTTTCAGCTTCCCATCGAAGGTGGGGTTCGTGGCCACCTTCATTCCGGGGTGCGGCATGAGGAAGCACTGGGTGTTGTTAAAGCAGGAGTGGATGTGTTTCCTCACCAGCTGCAGCTCCTCATGTTGGTGTGCTTTCACCTGGCGGAGAGACACCAATCATACAGTCTGTCACTGAGCACAGTCCCCCAAACACACCGCATCCCCCCGCCCCCCAACAACATTCTCCCCATCTAACCCCGTGCTGTACCTCTCCTGGGAGTGTTTGATGGGGGACAGTGTAGAGGGAGCTTTACTCTGTATCTAACCCCGTGCTGTACCTCTCCTGGGAGTGTTTAATGGGGACAGTGCAGAGGGAGCTTTACTCTGTATCTAACCCCGTGCTGTCCCTGTCCTGGGAGTGTTTGATGGGGGTCAGTGTAGAGGGAGCTTTACTCTGTATCTAACCCCGTGCTGTACCTGTCCTGGGAGTGTTTGATGGGGGACAGTGTAGAGGGAGCTTTACTCTGTATCTAACGCCGTGCTGTACCTGTCCTGGGAGTGTTTGATGGGGGACAGTGTAGAGGGAGCTTTACTCTGTATCTAACCCCGTGCTGTCCCTGTCCTGGGAGTGTTTGATGGGGGACAGTGTAGAGGGAGCTTTACTCTGTATCTAACCCTGAGCTGTACCTGTCCTGGGAGTGTTTGATGGGGGACAGTGTCGAGGGAGCTTTACTCTGTATCTAACCCCGTGCTGTACCTGTCCTGGGAGTGTTTGATGGGGACAGTGTAGAGGGAGCTTTACTCTGTATCTAACCCCGTGCTGTACCTGTCCTGGGAGTGTTTGATGGGGACAGTGTAGAGGGAGCTTTACTCTGTATCTAACCCCGTGCTGTACCTGTCCTGGGAGTGTTTGATGGGGACAGTGTAGAGGGAGCTTTACTCTGTATCTAACCCCGTGCTGTACCTGTCCTGGGAGTGTTTGATGGGGGAATATTTTCTCTCTATGCAGCTTATCCTTTGATCATTTGACAGGAGATGGTGCCGTGCTGGGTGTTGAACTGGATCAGTGGACAGGCAGGGATGACGTGGATAATGAAGGGATCTCACTCTTACCTGTAGCCGCCTCTCCAGGAAGTCCTTCCCACCATTCAATCCATAAGGATATTCATACGGAAAGCTCCAATCTCGCACCAGAAACAGCAGAGTCTACAGGACAGGGTGAACAACACGTTAAAATTGCCTCTGGTGTCAGTCTCTCTCTGAGACAGAAGCTTGTGGTTCCCAGACCTGCTCAGGAATGCAGAAGCTGCGTTCACACTCCCCAGTCCCAGTGCTGAGGGAGCGCCGCACTGTGGGAGGGTCAGTGCTGAGGGAGCGCCGCACTGTGGGAGGGTCAGTGCTGAGGGAGCGCCGCACTGTGGGAGGGTCAGTGCTGAGGGAGCGCCGCACTGTGGGAGGGTCAGTGCTGAGGGAGCGCCGCACTGTGGGAGGGTCAGCGCTGAGGGAGCGCCGCACTGTGGGAGGGTCAGTGCTGAGGGAGTGCCGCACTGTGGGAGGGTCAGTGCTGAGGGAGCGCCGCACTGTGGGAGGGTCAGTGCTGAGGGAGCGCCGCACTGTGGGAGGCTCAGTGCTGAGGGAGCGCCGCACTGTGGGAGGGTCAGTGCTGAGGGAGCGCCGCACTGTGGGAGGGTCAGTGCTGAGGGAGCGCCGCACTGTGGGAGGGTCGGTGCTGAGGGAGCGCCGCACTGTGGGAGGGTCGGTGCTGAGGGAGCGCCGCACTGTGGGAGGGTCGGTGCTGAGGGAGCGCCGCACTGTGGGAGGGTCGGTGCTGAGGGAGCGCCGCACTGTGGGAGGGTCGGTGCTGAGGGAGCGCCGCACTGTGGGAGGGTCGGTGCTGAGGGAGCGCTGCACTGTGGGAGGGTCGGTGCTGAGGGAGCGCCGCACTGTGGGAGGGTCGGTGCTGAGGGAGCGCCGCACTGTGGGAGAGTCAGTGCTGAGGGAGCGCCGCACTGTGGGAGGGTCGGTGCTGAGGGAGCGCCGCACTGTGGGAGGGTCAGTGCTGAGGGAGCGCCACACTGTGGGAGGGTCAGTGGTCAGCCCATCGATAGTCCTCCCCCTCTGCAAAACGTCTTCCCCTCACTGTGATAATGTGTAGCAGGGTGTGAATTGGAGAGTTGTTGTCCCTCCTGATGCTGAGTGGTGGCAGTCTTGTACATCGGACACACACTGTGGCTATCACTGAGCAGTGACTTACACAGTAAGAAGTTTAACAACACCAGGTTGAAGTCCAACAGGTTTATTTGGTAGCAAATGCCATTAGCTTTCGGAGTGCTGCTCCTTCGTCAGATGGAGTGGAAATCTGCTCCCAAACAGGGCAACACCAGGTTAAAGTCCAACAGGTTTATTTGGTAGCAAAAGCCACAAGCTTTTGGAGCCTTTAGCCCCTTCTTCAGGTAAGGGGCTTAAGGCTCCGAAAGCTTGTGTGGCTTTTGCTACCAAATAAACCTGTTGGACTTTAACCTGGTGTTGTTAAACATCTTACTGTGTTTACCCCAGTCCAACACCAGCATCTCCACATCATAAACAAGGCACAGAGACACAAACTCAAGTTACAGAATACTGATTGGAATGCGAATCTTTACAGCTAATCAAGTCTTAAAGATACAGACAATGTGGGTGGAGGGAGCATTAAGCACAGGTTAAAGAGATGTGTACTGTCTCCAGACAGGACAGCCAGTGAGATTCTGCAAGTCCAGGAGGCAAGCTGTGGGGGGGTTACCGAGAGTGTGACATGAACCCAACATCCCGGTTTAGGCCGTCCTCATGTGTGCGGAACTTGGCTATCAGTTTCTGCTCAGCGACTCTGCGCTGTCATGTGTCGTGAAGGCCGCCTTGGAGAACGCTTACCCGAAGATCAGAGGCCGAATGCCCGTGACCGCTGAATCTGCGGACTTGCAGAATCTCACTGGCTGTCCTGTCTGGAGACAATACACATCTCTTTAACCTGTGCTTAGTGCTCCCTCCACCCACATTGTCTGTATCTTTAAGACCTGGTTGGCTGTAGGGATTCGCATTCTAATCAGTATTCTGTAACTTGATTTTGTGTCTCTGTTCCCTGTTTGAGAGCAGATTTCCACTCCATCTGACGAAGGAGCAGCGCTCCGAAAGCTAATGGCATTTGCTACCAAATAAACCTGTTGGACTTTAAGCTGGTGTTGTTAAAACCCTTACTGTGTTTATCCCAGTCCAATGCCGGCATCTCCACACAGTGACTTACACCCATTGCTCCCAGCTCTCGTGCTGTACAGAGTGCAACAGGACACTGGGGGTGAAGGGAAAGCAAGCCCAAGGCTGTTTACTAAAGGGGCAGAGGTTGTGTGTGTGGATCTTGGGATGAATTGTAGAGGAACAGCAAAGTTTTAAAGTTTAAAGCTTATTTATTAGTCACAACTAAGGCTTACATTAACTCTGCAATGAAGTTACTGTGAAATTCCCCGAGTCGCCCACACTCCGGCGCCTGTTCGGGTCAATGTACCCCTAACCAGCACGTCTTTCGGACTGTGGGAGGAAACCGGAGCACCCGGAGGAAACCCACGCAGACACGGGGAGAGCGCGCAGACTCCGCACAGACAGTGACCCCAAGCCGGGAATCGAACCCGGGTCCCTGGCGCTGTGAGGCAGCGGTGCTAACCCGCTGTGCCACCGTGCCGCCCAGGCAGGACTTGAGAGAGCTGAGTGTGTACTTTGAGGCACTAATTATTGGATAGGAAGTAATGGTGACAGGGGGGAAATCGCTTTAAGGCAATGCCTGGTTAGGATCTGGAGCTGCCTGCCTGAGGATGTGCTGGACGCAGATACAATCAAGGATACTGGCTGGCACGGTGGCACAGTGGGTTAGCGCTGCTGCCTCACAGCGCCAGGGACCCGGGTTCGATTCCTGGCCTCAGGTCACTCTCTGTGTGGAGTCTGCACATTCTCCCCGTGTCTGCGTGGGTTTCCTCCGGGTGCTCCGGTTTCCTCCCACAGTCTGAAAGACGTGCTGGTTAGGAGGATTAGCCATGCTAATTTGCCTCTTAGTGTCCAAAAATGAGTAGTCTAGATTTGATTTGATTTATTATTGTCACGTGTATTAACATACAGTGAAAAGTATTGTTTCTTGCACGCTCTGCAGACAAAGCATACCGTTCATAGAGAAGGAAAGGAGAGAGTGCAGGATGTAGTGTTACAGTCATAGCTAGGGTGTAGAGAAAGATCAACTTAATGCGAGGTAGGTCCATTCAAAAGTCTGACGGCAGCAGGGAAGAAGCTGTTCTTGAGTCGGTCGGTGCGTGACCTCAGACTTTTGTATCTGTTTCCCGACGGAAGAAGGTGGAAGAGAGAATGTCCGGGGTGCGTGGGGTCCTTGATTATGCTGGCTGCTTTTCCCCGAGGCAGTGGGAAGTGTAGACAGAGTCAATGGATGGGAGGCTGGTTTGCGTGATGGATTGGGCTACATTCACGACCTTTTGTAGTTTCTTGCAGTCTTGGACAGAGCAGGAGCCCCATACCAAGCTGTGATACAACCAGAAAGAATGCTTTCTATGGTGCATCTGTAAAAGTTGGTGAGAGTCGTAGCTGACATGCCAAATTTCCAAATGCGAAGTAAAGTTTATTTATTAGTGTCACAAGTAAGGCTTCCATTAACACCGCAATGAAGTTACTGTGAAAATCCCCGAGTCGCCACACTCCGGCGCCTGTTCGGGTAACACTGAGGGAGAATTTAGCACCCTAACCAGCATGGCTTTCGGACTGTGGGAGGAAACCAGAGCACCCGGAGGAAACCCACGCAGACACGGGGAGAATGTGCAGACTCCACACAGACAGTGACCCGAGTGGGAATTGAACCCGGGTCCCTGGCGTTGTGAGGCAGCAGTGCTAACCCACTGTGCCACCCTATGCCAAAAGCAAGATTAGCGGGGTTAATACGCGGGGTTACGGGAATGGAGTCTGGGTGGGCTGCTCTCTCGGAGAGACGGTGCAGACTCGATGGGTCGAATGACCTGCTGTTTCACTGTAGGGATTCTACATTTCTGTTCTTTTCTACGCTTTCCAAAGGGAATTGGATCATTATCTAAAGCGAGTTAAATGGCAGAGCGAAGGGGAAAAGGCTGGGAGTTTGGGACTGGGTGAGTTACTCTCCAAGGGAGATAGCAGAGACGCCATGGGCAAGGCGGAGAGCAGGGATTGGTGGAGCTAGCTCAGGGAGAGAGCAGTGATTGGTAGAGCTAGCTCAGGGAGCGAGCTGGGATTGGTGGAGCTAGCTCAGCGAGAGAGCAGTGATTGGTGGAGCTAGCTCAGGGGAGAGCAGTGATTGGTGGAGCTAGCTCAGGGGAGAGCAGTGATTGGTGGAGCTAGCTCAGGGAGAGAGCAGGGATTGGTGGAGCTAGCTCAGGGAGAGAGCAGTGATTGGTGGAGCTCGCTCAGGGGAGAGCAGTGATTGGTGGAGCTCGCTCAGGGGAGAGCAGTGATTGGTGGAGCTAGCTCAGGGAGAGACAGGGATTGGTGGAGCTAGCTCAGGGAGAGAGCAGTGATTGGTGGAGCTAGCTCAGGGGAGAGCAGTGATTGGTGGAGCTAGCTCAGGGAGAGAGCAGTGATTGGTGGGACCAGCTCAGGGAGAGAGCAGTGATTGATGGAGCTAGCTCAGGGAGAGAGCAGTGATTGGTGGGGCTAGCTCAGGGAGAGAGCTGGGATTGGTGGAGCTAGCTCAGGGAGAGAGCAGTGATTGGTGGGGCTAGCTCAGGGAGAGAGCAGGGATTGGTGGAGCTAGCTCAGGGAGAGAGCAGTGATTGGTGGAGCTAGCTCAGGGGAGAGCAGTGATTGGTGGAGCTAGCTCAGGGAGAGAGCAGTGATTGGTGGCGCCAGCTCAGAGAGAGAGCTGGGATTGGTGGAGCCAGCTCAGGGAGAGAGCAGTGATTGGTGGGGCTAGCTCAGGGAGAGAGCAGTGATTGGTGGAGCTAGCTCAGGGGAGAGCAGTGATTGGTGGAGCTAGCTCAGGGAGAGAGCAGTGATTGGTGGAGCCAGCTCAGGGAGAGAGCTGGGACTGGTGGAGCCAGCTCAGGGAGAGAGCAGTGATCGGTGGGGCTAGCTCAGGGAGAGAGCTGGGGTTGGTGGAGCCAGCTCAGGGAGAGAGCAGTGATTGGTGGGGCTAGCTCAGGGAGAGAGCAGGGATTGGTGGAGCCAGCTCAGGGAGAGAGCTGGGATTGGTGGAGCCAGCTCAGGGGAAGAAGAGGGATTGGTGGAGCTAGCTCAGGGGAGAGCAGTGATTGGTGGAGCTAGCTCAGGGGGAGAGCAGGGATTGGTGGAGCCAGCTCAGGGAGGGAGCAGTGATTGGTGGATGTAAGTCAGCAGGTGGAAGCATTTGATTTGATTTGATTTATTATTGTCAAATGTATTGGGATACAATGAAAAGTATTGTTTCTTGCACGCTATATGATGCGCGATTAATTCACACGGGAGGCTAGGACGTACCCGGGAATAAAGGCTTTTATTCACAACAATACTATCCCAGACTAAGGGCCACTAGGAAGTAGCAGTGACCTTTATACTCCTACAAGAAGGTGGAGCCAACCGGAGTGTACCACAGAACAATGCTAACAGGTGGAACACCCCAACCCTAACCCCAACAGTAACAAGAGTAACATATGTACAAGTACCCATAGTGGTAACCATCTATGGTTCACCACATTCACCCCTCCTTTAAAACAAAGGCCGGTGGGGTAAGGAGACAGTACGAACTGTCCATATATTCACAAGTTCAGCCGTATCGGAGGTCCGCACCGTCTCTGCGACCTCCGCAGCACTGGCTCCAGTGCCGGTTCTGGTGACTGTGGTGACGACCCTCTCTCCGAGGTGGTGTCCAGTGACTCCTCCAGTTCCTCACACGCCTGTGGACCTCGAGGTGACGACAATCTCCTGGACTCAAGCAAGCTGTACACGGGAGTAAGAGGATTAAGTGGAGGTCCCGATACTGCCCGCGCCGTGTCAGGAGGGGAGAGAATGGGCAAAGGAATCCTAACCAGGGGTGTGGGAGCGACGGGGGTTTCCAGGTCCCCTGCAGGCGCCAGATCTCTGATAGAGACCGTGTCCTCTCGCCCGTCAGGATATGCCACATAGGCATATTGAGGGTTGGCGTGGAGGAGATGGACCTGTTCAACCAAAGGGTCGGACTTGCGGGCCCTAACATGCCGCCGCAGGAGGACAGGTCCTGAGTACGTCAACCAAGACGGCAGTGAGGTCCCAGAGGAAGACTTCCTAGGGAAGGTAAACATCCGCTCATGTGGGGTAGCGTTGGTTGCCGTACACAGGAGGGACCGGATTGAATGGAGCGCATCAGAAAGTACCTCTTGCCAACGGGTGACTGGAAGACCCCTAGACCTTAACGCCAGTAAAACGGCCTTCCAGACTGTAGCGTTTTCTCTCTCGACCTGTCCGTTACCCCTGGGGTTGTAACTCGTAGTCCTACTTGAGGCAATTCCTTCAGAGAGCAGGTATTGCCTCAAGTCGTCGCTCATAAACAACGAACCCCTATCACTGTGGATATAACTGGGGTAGCCGAACAGGGTAAAAAGACTCCGCAGGGCTTTGATGACCGTGGAAGCGGACATGTCAGAACAGGGGATGGCAAAGGGGAATCGGGAGTATTCGTCAACCACGTTGAGGAAATACACATTCCGATCTGTCGAAGGAAGGGGGCCCTTGAAGTCGACACTCAGTCGTTCAAAAGGGCGAGTGGCTTTAATGAGGTGTGCCCTGTCAGGCCGGTAGAAGTGCGGCTTGCACTCTGCACAAACCTGGCAGCTTCGAGTTATCGACCTGACATCCTCTATGGAATAGGGCAGATTCCGAGCCTTTACAAAATGGAAGAGCCGAGTGATCCCCGGATGGCAGAGATCATTGTGGAGGGCCTGTAACCGGTCCTCCTGCACACTGGCACATGTTCCACACGACAGGGCATCTGAGGGCTCATTGAGCTTCCCCGGACGGTACATGATATCATAGTTGTAGGTGGAGAGTTCGATTCTCCACCTCAAGATTTTATCATTCTTAATTTTTCCCTTTAACGTGTTGTTGAACATGAAGGCCACGGACCGCTGGTCCGTGAGCAGGGTAAATCGTTTTCCAGCCAAATAATGGCGCCAATGCCGTACGGCCTCCACAATGGCCTGAGCCTCTTTCTCCACAGAGGAGTGCCGAATTTCAGGGCCTTGGAGGGTGCGAGAGAAAAAGGTGACGGGCCTGCCCGCCTGGTTAAGTGTGGCGCAGTAAGAAGTTTGACAACACCAGGTTAAAGTCCAACAGGTTTATTTGGTAGCAAAAGCCACACAAGCTTTCGAGGCTCTGAGCCCCTTCTTCAGGTGAGTGGGAATTCTGTTCACAAACAGAACTTATAAAGACACAGACTCAATTTACATGAATAATGGTTGGAATGCGAATACTTACAACTAATCCAGTCTTTAAGAAACAAAACAACTGCCAGTTTCCAGATGCAATTTTACATCTCATCCGCTTCATCCTGGACCACAATATCTTCACCTTCAACAACCAGTTCTTCATCCAGACACATGGAACAGCCATGGGGACCAAATTTGCACCTCAATATGCCAACATCTTCATGCACAGGTTCGAACAAGACTTCTTCACCGCACGGGACCTTCAACCGATGCTATACACTAGATACATCGATGACATTTTCTTCCTTTGGACTCATGGTGAACAATCACTGAAACAACTCTATGATGACATCAACAAGTTCCATCCCACCATCAGACTCACCATAGACTACTCTCCGGAATCGGTTGCATTCTTGGACACGCGCATCTCCATTAAGGACGGTCACCTCAGCACCTCACTGTACCGCAAGCCCACGGATAACCTCACGATGCTCCACTTCTCCAGCTTCCACCCTAAACACGTTAAAGAAGCCATCCCCTACGGACAAGCCCTCCGAATACACAGGATCTGCTCGGATGAGGAGGATCGCAACAGACACCTCCAGACGCTGAAAGATGCCCTCATAAGAACAGGATATGGCGCTAGACTCATTGATCAACAGTTCCAACGCGCCACAGCGAAAAACCGCACCAACCTCCTCAGAAGACAAACACGGGACACAGTGGACAGAGTACCCTTCGTCGTCCAGTACTTCCCCGGAGCGGAGAAGCTACGGCATCTCCTCCGGAGCCTTCAACATGTCATTGATGAAGACGAACATCTCGCCAAGGCCATCCCCACACCCCCACTTCTTGCCTTCAAACAACCGCACAACCTCAAACAGACCATTGTCCGCAGCAAACTACCCAGCCTTCAGGAGAACAGTGACCAAGACACCACACAACCCTGCCACAGCAACCTCTGCAAGACGTGCCGGATCATCGACACAGATGCCATCATCTCACGTGAGAACACCATCCACCAGGTACACGGTACATACTCTTGCAACTCGGCCAACGTTGTCTACCTGATACGCTGCAAGAAAGGATGTCCCGAGGCATGGTACATTGGGGAAACTATGCAGACGCTGCGACAACGGATGAATGAACACCGCTCGACAATCACCAGGCAAGACTGTTCTCTTCCTGTTGGGGAGCACTTCAGCGGTCACGGGCATTCGGCCTCTGATATTCGGGTAAGCGTTCTCCAAGGCGGCCTTCGTGACACACGACAGCGCAGAGTCGCTGAGCAGAAACTGATAGCCAAGTTCCGCACACACAAGGACGGCCTCAACCGGGATATTGGGTTTATGTCACACTATTTGTAACTCCCACAGTTGCGTGGACCTGCAGAGTTTCACTGGCTGTCTTGTCTGGAGACAATACACATCTTTTTAGCCTGTCTTGATGCTCTCTCCACTCACATTGTTTTGTTTCTTAAAGACTGGATTAGTTGTAAGTATTCGCATTCCAACCATTATTCATGTAAATTGAGTCTGTGTCTTTATAAGTTCTGTTTGTGAACAGAATTCCCACTCACCTGAAGAAGGGGCTCAGAGCCTCGAAAGCTTGTGTGGCTTTTGCTACCAAATAAACCTGTTGGACTTTAACCTGGTGTTGTCAAACTTCTTACTGTGTTTACCCCAGTCCAACGCCGGCATCTCCACATCATAAGTGTGGCGGCCAGGGCGAAATCAGATGCATCACTCTCCACCTGAAAGGGGATGGACTCATCGACAACGTGCATCGTGGCTTTCGCGATGTCGGCTTTTATCCCTTCAAAGGCTAGGCGAGCCTCTGCTGTCAGGGGAAAAGTGGTAGATTTTATGAGCGGACGGGCTTTGTCCGCGTAATTGGGAACCCACTGTGCGTAATACGAGAAGAAGCCTAAGCATCTTCTCAGTGCTTTGATGCTAGTGGGTAGGGGAAGTTCAAGGAGGGGACGCATACGGTCTGGATCGGGGCCGATGACCCCGTTTTCCACCCCGTATCCGAGGATTGCTAGGCGGTGCTTGCTGAATACGCACTTCTCCTTGTTATAGGTCAGATTCAGGAGAGTCGCACTGCGTCGAAACTTCTGGAGGTTGGCGTCGTGGTCCTGCTGGTCATGGCCGCAGATAGTGACGTTGTCCAGGTACGGGAAGGTAGCCCGTAGCCCGTTTTGGTCCACCATTCAGTCCATCTCACGCTGGAAGACCGAGACCCCATTTGTGACGCCGAAAGGGAACCCTTAGGAAGTGGTAGAGACGGCCATCCGCCTCAAAGGCCGTGTATTTGCGGTCCTCTGGGCGAATGGGGAGCTGGTGATAGGCTGACTTCAAGTCGATGGTGGAGAACACCCGGTACTGCGCAATCTGGTTGACCATGTCAGATATGCGCGGGAGAGGATACGCGTCCAGCTGCGTGTATCTATTAATGGTCTGACTATAGTCTATGACCATCCGGGGCTTGTCTCCAGTCTTGACCACCACGACTTGTGCTCTCCATGGGCTAGTGCTAGGTTGAATGATCCCTTCCCTGAGGAGCCGCTGAACCTCAGATCGAATAAAGATCCGATCCTCAGCGCTGTAACGCCTGCTCTTAGTCGCGATGGGCTTGCAGCCTGGCACGAGATTTTCGAATAGGGAAGGCGGGGTAATTTTGAGTGTCGAGAGACTGCACGTGGAGCGTGCTGGACAATTTGGAGGCTGCTGTTCTCCCACTGAAAGTGGAGGGAGTGGCCCATCGTACTGCAGGGTCACACACCTCAGGTGGACCATAAAGTCTAGTCCCAGGAGTATCGGAGCACAAAGGTGCGGTAACACGAGGAGCCTGAAGTTCTCGTAAACTGTGCCCCGCACCGTTAAGGTTACCACACAGCTCCCAAGAACAATAACAGATCGGGACCTCGACGCCATGGAGATTGTCTGCCTGACAGTTTGCACACGGAGAGCGCACCGTTTCACTGTATCCGGATGGATGAAACTCTCCGTGCTCCCGCTGTCAAACAGACAATGTATCAGGCGTCCGTTTACCTCTATGTCCATCATGGACTTGTCGAGTCTGTGAGGCTTGGCCTGGTCCAGGATGATTAACACCACTGTTGGATCCCGAGTGTAACTGCAGGCAGCTGAGATAGCCGACGACGAGGACCCCTGCTGGTCTTCTGCGGCCGGTGTCGACCAAAATGGCTGCGCCCACGAATCGCACGTGGTCGATGATGTTGAAAATGGCGGCACCCGCATGTCGCACATGGCTTGCATCGTCGTCATAGGAAATGGCGGCGCCTGTGAATCGCACGTGGCTGAAGACATCGACGAGGCCGGAGACGAGGAGGTTGATCCTGGGGAGTCACACGCAGCACTGCTGGGCTTGGAAGGGGTCTTTGTTCGGCACACTTTTGCATAGTGCCCTTTCTTTCCACAGGCGGAGCAAACCACCGTCCTGGCCGGACATCTCAGACGAGGGTGCTTCACCAATCCACAGAAATAGCACCGTGGGCCTCCAGGAGCTGCCGCAGCCGTCAGGTCTGAAGTTGAGAGCATTATCGCGCAGTTCCTAGGAGCCGCCGGGTACAGTTGAGGTGGTGGCTGTACTTGCCACGATGTTCCCACGTGGTCGGTGGGGTAGGTTTCAAGACTTCTGGAGGCGTTTCCATTGCATCGGCCAATTCTACCGTCTTAGCCAGGTCCAAGTTACCCTGCTCTAGCAGCCGCAGGCGAATATAGGATGAGCCGATTCCCGCCACGAATGCATCTCGGATCAGATCGTTGGTGTATTGAGTAGCCGACACCTCCTTGCAGTTGCAGGCTCTGGCTAGCTGTTGAAGTTCGCGCAGGTACTGTCCCGTAGTTTCGCCGGGCTGCTGCCGTCGAGTGGCTAATAGGTGACGAGCATGAATTTCGTTCGACTGTTTATGGTACAGCTTCTTGAGTAATTCGATGGCCTCTTTGTAATTTTGGGAATCACGGATTGTTGCATACACAGTGTTGCTCACCCTTGCGTGGAGGACCCGCAATCTGTCGGCGTCGGTCTGGACTGCTGTCGAGGCGTCGATGTAATCCTCGAAACACTTCAACCAATGGTCGAAAGTGTTCGACGCTCCAGCGGCACGCGGATCCAAGGTTAGCCGATCGGGTTTCAGCATCTGCTCCATTTTTCTTCGAACAAAATTTTCGGTATTTTGTTGTGAATAAAATTGATGCGCGATTGATTCACACGGGAGGCTAGGACGTACCCGGGAATAAAGGCTTTTATTCACAACAAGAATAGAGCACACTGCTTAACAATACTATCCCAGACTAAGGGCTACTAGGAAGTAGCAGTGACCTTTATACTCCTACAGGTAGGCGGAGCCAAACGGAGTGTACCACATAAACAATAATAACAGGTGGAACACCCCAACCCTAACCCCAACAGTAACATATGTACAAGTACCCATAGTGGTAACCATCTATGGTTCACCACACTATACAGACAAAGCATACCGTTCATAGAGAAGGAAAGGATAGAATGCAGAATGGAGTGTTACAGTTAGGGTGCAAAGACCAACTTAATGCGAGGTAGGTCCATTCAAAAGTCTGACAGCAGCAGGGAAGAAGCTGTTCTTGAGTCGGTTGGTACGTGACCTCAGACTTTTGTATCTTTTTCCCGACGGAAGAAGGTGGAAGAGAGAATGTCCGGGGTGCGTGGGGTCCTTAATTATGCTGGCTGCTTTTCCCCGAGGCAGCGGGAAGTGTAGACAGAGTCAATGGACGGGAGGCTGGTTTGCGTGATGGATTGGGCTACATTCACGACCTTTTGTAGATCCTTGCGGTCTTGGGCAGAGCAGGAGCCATACCAAGCTGTGATACAACCAGAAAGGATGCTTTCTATGGTGCATCTGTAAAAGTTGGTGAGAGTCGTGGCTGACATGCCAAATTTCCTTAGTCACTCTGAGAAAGTAGAGGCTGGGAATTCTTATCTACAGCGTGGGCGTGGCGGGACCAGGAGAGGTTAGGGAATCCACGCAGGAAGCTACAGAGGCCAGCCACGTCTGTGGGGATCAAAGGGGACTCTCTCCCCTGGGCCGGGTGATGAGAGAGGAGGGTCTCGCCAACAAGTCCCCTGCTCCACAGTCCACACGGCGTTTAAAATATAAAGTCAGGGAAATAATAGGGGAGGGATCCCGAGGAGAGACCGAGAGGGGTTGAGGGCTAACCAAAAGAGAAAATGCTGGAAAATCTCAGCAGATTTTCCAGCGTTATATCTTTTGGTTTGAGACTCCAGCATCCGCAGTCCTTTGTCCGGAGTTGAGGGGTCATTCCCTGTTCCTGTGACCCTCTTACCTGGAAAGGTTTGACCGATGTCTCATCCATGGCCAGACGTCCGTATTCTGTGAAGAGCTGCAACAGAAGAGGACAGGGAGGTTACAGCCTCCCCCAGCAGCCAGCAACAAGTGGGAGGGTCAGTGCCGAGGGAGCGCCGCACTGTGGGAGGGTCAGTGCTGAGGGAGCGCCGCACTGTGGGAGGGTCAGTGCTGAGGGAGTGCCGCACTGTGGGAGGGTCAGTGCTGAGGGAGCGCCGCACTGTGGGAGGGTCGGTGCTGAGGGAGCGCCGCACTGTGGGAGGGTCGGTGCTGAGGGAGCGCCGCACTATGGGACGGTCGGGGCTGAGGGAGCGCCGCACTGTGGGAGGGTCGGTGCTGAGGGAGCGCCGCACTGTGGGAGGGTCGGGGCTGAGGGAGCGCCGCACTGTGGGAGGGTCAGTGCTGAGGGAGCGCCGCACTGTGGGAGGGTCAGTGCTGAGGGAGCGCCGCACTGTGGGAGGGTCAGTGCTGAGGGAGCGCCGCACTGTGGGAGGGTCAGTGCTGAGGGAGCGCCGCACTGTGGGAGGGTCAGTGCTGAGGGAGCGCCGCACTGTGGGAGGCTCAGTGCTGAGGGAGCGCCGCACTGTGGGAGGCTCAGTGCTGAGGGGGCGCCGCACCGTGGGAGGGTCAGTGCTGAGGGAGCGCCGCACTGTGGGAGGGTCAGTGCTGAGGGAACGCCGCACTGTGGGAGGGTCGGTGCTGAGGGAGCGCCGCACTGTGGGAGGGTCGGTGCTGAGGGAGCGCTGCACTGTGGGAGGGTCAGTGCTGAGGGAGCGCCGCACTGTGGGAGGGTCAGTGCTGAGGGAGTGCCGCACTGTGGGAGGGTCAGTGCTGAGGGAGCGCCGCACTGTGGCAGGGTCGGTGCTGAGGGAGCGCCGCACTGTGGGAGGGTCGGTGCGGAGGGAGCGCCGCACTGTGGGAGGGTCAGTGCTGAGGGAGCGCCACACTGTGGGAGGGTCAGTGCTGAGGGAGCGCTGCACTGTGGGAGGGTCGGTGCTGAGGGAGCGCTGCACTGTGGGAGGGTCGGTGCTGAGGGAGCGCTGCACTGTGGGAGGGTCGGTGCTGAGGGAGCGCCGCACTGTGGGAGGGTCAGTGCTGAGGGAGCGCCGCACCGTGGGAGGGTCAGTGCCGAGGGAGCGCCGCACTGTGGGAGGGTCGGTGCCGAGGGAGCGCCGCACTGTGGGAGGGTCGGTGCTGAGGGAGCGCCGCACTGTGGGAGGGTCAGTGCTGAGGGAGCGCCGCACTGTGGGAGGGTCAGTGCTGAGGGAGCGCCGCACGGTGGGAGGGTCAGTGCTGAGGGAGCGCCGCACTGTGGGAGGGTCAGTACTGAGGGAGCGCCGCACTGTGGGAGGGTCAGTGCTGAGGGAGCGCCGCACTGTGGGAGGGTCAGTGCTGAGGGAGCGCCGCACTGTGGGAGGGTCAGTGCTGAGGGAGCGCCGCACTGTGGGAGGGTCAGTGCTGAGGGAGCGCCGCACTGTGGGAGAGTCAGTGCTGAGGGAGCGCCGCACTGTGGGAGGGTCAGTGCTGAGGGAGCGCCGCACTGTGGGAGGGTCAGTGCTGAGGGAGCGCCGCACTGTGGGAGGGTCAGTGCTGAGGGAGCGCCGCACTGTGGTAGGGTCAGTGCTGAGGGAGCGCCGCACTGCGGGAGGGTCAGTGCTGAGGGAGCGCCGCACTGCGGGAGGGTCAGTGCTGAGGGAGCGCCGCACTGTGGGAGGGTCAGTGCTGAGGGAGCGCCGCACTGTGGGAGGGTCAGTGCTGAGGGAGCGCCGCACTGTGGGAGGGTCAGTGCTGAGGGAGCGCCGCACTGTGGGGAGGGTCAGTGCTGAGGGAGCGCCGCACTGTGGGAGGGTCAGTGCTGAGGGAGCGCCGCACTGTGGGAGGGTCAGTGCTGAGGGAGCGCCGCACTGTGGGAGGGTCAGTGCTGAGGGAGCGCCGCACTGTGGGAGGGTCAGTACTGAGGCGCTCCATCAGCACTGACCCTCGAAAGGGGCAGAACGTCGGGCCAGCAGCCACCCAGACCCACCTGGAGGTGTTGCAGATCATCCTCCTGAATATTATTAGTTAAATTATAGACCTGTAACCAAGCAGAAAGACAAGATAAGGACTCCCCGGATAAAGGGGTAATGTGGCTATAAAACTGTGGACAAGAGCTCGTGAGTGGAGGTGTGCGATTATTTTTTAATCGGTCCGCCGAAACGTATACAGGGATCATTCCTCGGACCTCTGATCCTCTGAATAACACGTTACTGATCTCCTCTCGGGGTCACGAGACAGAGTTTCAGTATTTTTGGGTGACCGGGAAACCGGGAAATGTTGTAAGCGGGGAGGAGAGGCAGAGATTTCGGAAAGACACAGAGAGAGAGAGAAATGGGCAGAGAGGTAGCAGATCCAGTTTAAATGATGTGGAGTTGCTGTGGTTGGACTGGGGTGGGGCACAGTAAGTAGTCTCACAACACCAGGTTAAAGTCCAACAATTTATTTGGTAGCACAAGCTTTCGGAGCTCTGCCTGATGAAGGAGCAGCCCTCCGAAAGCTCGTGATTCCAGATAAACCTGTTGGACTTTAACCTGGTGTTGTGAGACTTCTTACTGCAGATACAGTTTAACACTGACAAATGAGAGGGTCCAGAGGAGTTTCACGAGAATTATGAAAAGTTTTTGATTTTGATTTGATTTATTATTGTTACACATATTTGTCTACAGTGAAAAGTATTGTTACTTGCGCGCTATACAGACAAAGCATACCATTCATAGAGAAGGAAAGGAGAGGGTGCAGAATGTAGTGTTACAGTCATAGCTAAGGTGTAGAGAAAGATCAACTTAATGCGAGGTAGGTCCATTCAAAAGTCTGACGGCAGCAGGGAAGAAGCTGTTCTTGAGTCGGTCGGTACGTGACCTCAGACTTTTGTATCTTTTTCCCGACGGAAGAAGGTGGAAGAGAGAATGTCCGGGGTGCGTGGGGTCCTTGATTATGCTGGCTGCTTTTTCCCCGAGGCAGCGGGAAGTGTAGACAGAGTCAATGGATGGGAGGCTGGGTTTGTGTGATGGATTGGGCTACGTTCATGACTTTTTGTAGTTCCTTGTGGTCTTGGGCAGAGCAGGAGCCCCAGACCAAGCTGTGATACAACCAGAAAGGATGCTTTCTATGGTGCATCTGTAAAAATTGGTGAGAGTCATTGCTGACATGCCAAATTTCCTTATGAGGAACGGTTGAGGACTCTGGGTCTGTACTCGATGGAGTTTAGAAGGATGAGGGGGGGATCTTATCGAAACTTAGAGGATAATGTGAGGTCTGGATCGAGTGGACGTGGAGAAGATGTTTCCATTGGTCAGAGAGACTGGGATCCGAGAACACAGCATCAGAATAAAGGGTCGACCCTTTAGAACAGAGATGAGGAGGAATTTCTTCAGTCAGAGAGTGGTGAATGTGTGGAACTCTTTGCCGCAGAAGGCTGTGGAGGCCGGGTCATTGAGTGTCTTTAAGACAGAGATAGATAGGTTCTTGATTAATAAGGGGATCAGGGGTTATGGGGAAAAGGCAGGAGAATGGGGATGAGAAAAATATCAGTTATGATTGAATGGCGGAGCAGACTCGATGGGCCGAGTGGCCTCATTCTGCTCCTAGGTCTGTGGCAAACTCAAGTCAAAGAGACCATTTTAAAGTGGGAGTAACGCAGGGGACAGAGAATCCTGTGGGGGGGGGGGGGTGAACACTAATCACTGCGGATGCCGGGAGAGGTGGAGGAGGTTGTCAAATGGGTAAACAGAATCCTGGTTCTACCCAAATAGAAAGACAGAGAAACAACAACATGGAAATGATGTAAAAGCCTTTGTAAACACTGGGTTAGACCCCGGCTGGAGCACTGGGCCCAAATCCAGGGCCCCCAACACTTTGTGAAGGATGTCAAGGCCTTGGAGAGGGAGCGGGGGGGGGGGGGGTGATATTCTAGAATGTTCCCATGGATGAGGGGGTTTCAGTTAACGCGGAGAGACTGGGAGAAGCTGGGATGGTTCCCCTGGGAGCGGAGAAGGTTAAGGGGGAGATTGAATCGAGGCGTTCAGAACCAGGAAGGGTTTGGATGAGAGTGAATCAGGAGAAAGTGTTTCCAGTGTCAGGAGGGTGGGTAACCAGAGGGGGGGGGACACGGATTGAAGAGAATTGGGGAAAGAACCAGAGGGGGAGATGAGGGGAATGTTTTTTTGCGAGTTGTTGTGATCTGGAAGGCGCTGCCTGAAAGGGCGGTGGAAGCAGATTCAACAGGAACTTTCAAAAGGTGGGGAAAATACTGGAAAAGGAGAGATTTGCAGGGCTGTGGGGAGAAAGAGCGGGAGGGAGGAGGGAGTAATTGGATAGGTCTAGCAAAGAGCTAGCACAGGAAGGTGGGCCGAATGGCCTCCTCCTGTGCCGGGTGAGTCTGTGATTCCTGTCAATCGTAATCGTAAATCATAAAAAGTTGGTTTGCAGGTGCAGCAGGTAATTAAGAAGGGAAATTGAATTTTGTCCTTCATTGCGAGAGGGATGGAGTTTAAAAACAGCGAGGTTATGTTGCAGCTGTATAAGGTGCTGGTGAGGCCACACCTGGAGTACTGTGTACAGTTTTGGTCTCCTTACTTGAGAAAGGATATACTGGCACTGGAGTGGGTGCAGAGGAGATTCACTAGGTTGATTCCAGAGTTGAGAGGGTTGGCTTATGAGGAGAGACTGAGTAGACTGGGGCTATACTCATTGGAATTCAGAAGAATGAGGGGAGATCTTATAGAAACATATAAGATTATGAAGGGAATAGATAAGATAGAAGCAGGGAAGCTGTTTCCACCAACAGGTGAAACTAGAACGAGGGGGCATGGCCTCAAAATAAGGGGGATCAGAGTTAGGACTGAGTTGAGGAGGAACTTCTTCACACAAAGGGTTGTGAATCTGTGGAATTCCCTGCCCAGTGAAGCAGTTGAGGCTACCTCATTGAATGTTTTTAAGGCAAGGATAGATAGATTTTTGAACAGTAAAGGAATTAAGGGCTATGGTGAGCGGGCGGGTAAGTGGAGCTGAGTCCACGAAAAGATCAGCCATGATCTTATTGAATGGCGGAGCAGGCTCGAGGGGCCAGATGGCCCACTCCTGCTCCTAGTTCTTATGTCCTTCCTGTTTTTAGCACACAGACCCCAATAGCACCAATCCTGTTGGCCTCAGTACCTCAGGCACAGGGAGTTGGTGGGGGAGGGGGCTTGCTGTACTAGCAGACTGCACACCAACCCACCCCCCCAACCCCCACCCCCTGCTGCGCCCCCAGCGTGTGTATCTGCAGACAGTACTGGATGTCGGTGTGATGCCTCCTGTGGTTAAATAGCTGCCGCCGACTCTGGTTAACCCACAAAGCTTGGTTGTCTGGCCCAGGTACTGGCAAAGAGCCGGCAGCCTGATTCCACCAAAACGCCCACCTTCAGGACACAAGAATCGTTTGTGTTACATAAGAACATAGGAACTAGGAGAGGAGAGTGGGAGAGAGTGCGAGAGAGAGTGCGAGAGAGAGAGTGAGAGAGAGAGGGTGCGAGAGAGAGAGATGCGAGAGAGAGTGCGAGAGAGAGAGTGCGAGAGAGAGAGTGGGAGAGAGAGAGTGCGAGAGAGAGAGTGCAGAGAGAGAGAGTGGCGAGAGAGAGAGTGCGAGAGAGAGAGAGAGAGAGAGCGGAGAGAGAGAGAGCGAGAGAGAGAGAGTGCGAGAGAGAGAGAGTGCGAGAGAGAGAGAGGTTGCGAGAGAGAGAGAGTGCGAGAGAGAGAGAGTGCGAGAGAGGAGAGAGGTGCGAAGAGAGAGAGTGCGAGAGAGAGAGAGTGCG
>NW_027593194.1:0-36892 GCF_964213995.1 Mustelus asterias
AGGCGGGTAAGTGGAACTGATCCACTTCAGATCAGCCATGATCTTATTGAATGGCAGGGCAGGCTCAAGGGGCTAGATGGCCTACTCCTGCTCCTATTTCTTATGTTCTTATGTTCTTCTTTTTCTTCTTATGATGAGGGAGGAGTTGGCTAAGGTAGATTGGGAGCAAAAACTTTATGGTGGGACAACTGAGGAATAGTGGAGGATTTTCAAAGCAATCTTTCACAGTGCTCAGCAAAAGTATATACCAGTGATAAGGAAGGACTGTAGAAAAAGAGATAATCAGCCATGGATATCTAAGGAAATAAAGGAGGGTATCAAATTGAAAGAAAATGCATACAAAGTGGCAAAGATTAGTGGGAACCGAGAGGATTGGGAAATCTTTAAAGGTCAGCAGAAAGCCACGAAAAAAGCTATAAAGAAAGGTAAGATGGATTATGAGAGTAAACTAGCTCAGAATATAAAAACAGATAGCAAAAGTTTCTGCAAATGTATAAAATGAAAAAGAGTGGTTAAAGTAAACACTGGTCCTTTAGAGGACGAGAAGGGGGATGTAATAACTGGAAATGAGAAAATGGCTGAGGCATTGAACAGGTATTTTGTATAGGGTCTTCACAGTGGAAGAAACAAATAACATGCCAAAAATTGATGACAGGAAGGCTATGGCTGGTGAGAACCTAAAAACTATCATTATCACGAAAGAGGTAGTGTTGGGCAAGTTAATGGGGTTAAAGGTAGACAAGTCTCCTCGTCCTGATGGAATGCATCCCAGGGTACTAAAAGAGATGGTGGGAGAAATAGCAAATGCACTCATGGTAGTTTACCAAAATTCGCTGGACTCCAGGGTGGTTCCCGCAGATTGGAAAACAGCAAATGTGACGCCACTGTTTAAAAAAGGATGTAGACAAAAGGCGGGTAACTATAGTACGGTTAGCTTAACTTCTAGTAGGGAAAATGCTTGAATCAATCATCAAGGAAGAAATAGCGAGACATCTGGATATAAATTGTCCCATTGGTAAGACGCAGCATGGGTTCATGAAGGGCAGGTCATGTTTGACTAATTTGGTGGAATTCTTTGAGAACATTACATGTGCAGTGGACAATGGGGAACCTGTGGATGTGGTGTATCTGGATTTCCAGAAGGCATTTGACAAGGTGCCGCACCAAAGACTGCTACGTAAGATGAAAGTGCACACTGTTACGTGTAATGTATTAGCATGGATAGAGGATTGGTTAACTAACAGAAAGCAAAGAGTGGGGGTAAATGGGTGTTTTTCTGGTTGGCGATCAGTGACTAGTGGTGTGCCTCAGGGATCCATGTTGGGACCGCAATTGTTTACGATTTACATAGATGATTTGGATTTGGGGACCAAGTGTACTGTGTCAAAATTCGCAGATAACACTAAGATGGGTGGAAGAACAAAGTGTGCAGAGGACGCTGAAAGTCTGCAAAGAGATATAGATAATCTAAGTGAATGGGCGAGCGTCTGGCAGATGGAGTACAATGTTGGTAAATGTGAGGTCATCCATTTTGGTAGGAATAACAGCAAAATGGACTATTATTTAAATGGTAAAAAATTGCAGCATGCTGCTGTGCAGAGGGAGCTGGGTGTCCTTGTGCAGGAATCTCAAGGAGTTGATCTGCAGATACAGCAGATAATTAAGAAGGCAAATGGAATTTTGTCTTTCATTGCTAGAGGGATGGAGTTTAAAAACAGCGAGATTATGTTGCAGCTCTATAAGGTGCTGGTGAGGCCACACCTGGAGTACTGTGTACAGTTTTGGTCTCCTTACTTGAGAAAGGATATACTGGCACTGGAGGGGGTGCAGAGGAGATTCACAAGTTTGATTCCGGAGTTGATAGGGTTGGCTTATGAGGAGAGACAGAGTAGACTGGGGCTATACTCATTGGAATTCAGAAGAATGAGGGGAGATCTTGTAGAAACATACAAGATTATGAAGGGAATAGATAAGATAGAAGCAGGGAAGTTGTTTCCACTGGCAGGTGTAATAAGAACTCGGGGGCATTGCCTCAAAATAAGGGGAAGCAGATTTAGGACTGAGTTGAGGAAGAACTTCTTCACACAAAGGGTTGTGAATCTGTGGAATTCCCTGCCCAGTGAAGCAATTGAGGCTACCTCATTGAATGTTTTTAAGGCAAGGATAGATAAATTTTAGAACAGTAAAGGAATTAAGCGTTATGGTGAGCGGGTGGGTAAGTGGAGCTGAGTCCACAAAAAGATCAGCCATGATCTTATTGAATGGCGGAGCAGGCTCGAGGGGCCAGATGGCCTACTCCTTCTCCTAGTTCTTATGTTCTTTGGAGTTTGGGAGGAAACCGGAGCACCTGGAGGAAACCCACGTAGACAGGGGAGGAATGTGTAAATTCCACACAGACAGTGACCCGAGCTGGAATTGAACCTGGGTCCCTGGTGCTGTGAGGCAGCAGTGCTAACCACTGTGCCACCGTGCCCGCTCTATTCCCTTTGGAATAAAGGCCAACATTGCATTGACTTCTCTGATGATCTGCTGAACTTGCACGCTAGCTTTTTGTGATTGATGCACGAGGATCCCCAAATCCCTCAGTGCCGGAACTTTCTGCAGTCTTTCTCCATAGAAATAATATTCAGCTCCTTTATTCTTCCTACCAAAGTGCATGAATTCACACTTTCTTGCTCCATCTGCCAAGATTTTGCCCACGTACTTAACCTATCTTTATCCCTCTGGAGACTCTTTGTGTCATCCACAAACTTGCCATTTCCCAAGTCATGAAAATATATTGTAAATAATTGTGGTCCCAGCACTGATCCCTGTGGCACTCCACTAGTTACAGGTTGCTATTCTGAAAATGGCCTTCTTATTCCAACTCTCTATCTTCTATCATAGAGTATTAGAGGTTTGGTCCTTTGGCCCAACTTGTCTATGCCATCCATTTTTTTAACCACTAAGCTAATCCCAGTTGCCCGCGTTTGGCCCATATCCCTCTATACCCATCTTACTCATGTAATTGTCTGAATGCTTTTTAAAAGTCAAATTGTATCAGCTTCTACTACTACCTCTGGCAGCTTGTTCCAGACACTCACCACCCTCTGTGTGAAACAATTGCCCCTCTGGACCCTTTTGTATGTCTTAGTCAATCTCTATCTTGGGGCGGCACGGTAGCACAGTGGTTAGCACTGCTGCTTCACAGCTCCAGGGTCCCGGGTTCGATTCCCGGCTCGGGTCACTGTCTGTGTGGAGTTTGCACATTCTCCTCGTGTCTGCGTGGGTTTCCTCCGGGTGCTCCGGTTTCCTCCCACAGTCCAAAGATGTGCGGATTAGGTTGATTGGCCAGGTTAAAAATTGTCCCTTAGAGTCCTGGGATGCGTAGGTTAGAGGGATTAGCGGGTAAAATATGTGGGGGTAGGGCCTGGGTGGGATTGTGGTCGGTGCAGACTCGATGGGCTGAATGGCCTCCTTCTGCACTGTAGGGTTTCTATGTTTCTATGTTTCTATCCATGCTAATATACTACCCCCAGCACCACGGGTTCTTATTTATTAAGGATCCTTTTGTGCGGTACCTTATCAAATATCCTCAAGGCAGAGTTAGGTAGATTCTTGATAAGTGAAGGGGTGAAATGTTAACGGGGGGACGGGGGAGGCAGTAATATGGGGTTGGGGTTACAATCAGATCAGTCATGATCTTATGAATGGTGGAGCAGGCTTGAGGGACCCAATGAACTACTTCTGCTCCGAATTTGTATATACGTATCATAGAAATCATAGAAACCCTACAGTACAGAAAGAGGCCATTCGGCCCATCGAGTCTGCACCGACCACAATCCCACCCAGGCCCTACCCCCATATCCCTACATATTTACCCACTAATCCCTCTAACCTACGCATCTCAGGACACTAAGGGCAATTTTTAGCATGGCCAATCCACCTGACCTGCACATCTTTGGACCGTGGGAGGAAACCGGAGCACCCGGAGGAAACCCACGCAGACACGAGGAGAATGTGCAAACTCCACACAGACAGTGACCCAAGCCGGGAATCGAACCCAGGTCCCTGGAGCTGTGAAGCAGTAGTGCTACCAATGTGCTACCGTGCCGTATGTCGCATGTGTGATGGGCATTCAAGTTGGGGTAAGCAGCAAGCAACTGAGATGAGGATAGAGTGAGAGAAGATTCTGATCCCACCGAATGCCTTGAGCTCAGCTCCCCCTGACTCCTGTTCCATTCTGCTCTGACCCAGTGTGTCTCTCCACTCTGTCACAGACCAGTCTGCACGCAACCCAGCAGACCCTGAATACGACCGAGCAAATCTTCCATCACCTCACAGCCTTGATCCACTGTCGAGGTTTCAATAAGGTGGGTAGGTGGTGGAGTGAGGGAGACGGGGAGAGGGTGGGGGATTGAGGGAGACAGGGAGAGGGTGGGGATTGAGGGAGACGGGGAGAGGGTAGGGATTGAGGGAGACGGGGAGAGGGTGGGGATTGAGGGAGACGGGGAGAGGGTGGGGATTGAGGGAGACGGGGAGAGGGTGGGGATTGAGGGAGACGGGGAGAGGGTGGGGATTGAGGGAGACGGGGGAGAGGGTGGGGATTGAGGGAGACGGGGAGAGGGTGGGGATTGAGGGAGACGGGGAGAGGGTGGGGATTGAGGGAGACGGGGAGAGGGTGGGGATTGAGGGAGACGGGGAGAGGGTGGGGATTGAGGGAGACGGGGAGAGGGTGGGGATTGAGGGAGACGGGGAGAGGGTGGGGATTGAGGGAGACGGGGAGAGGGTGGGGATTGAGGGAGACGGGGAGAGGGTGGGGATTGAGGGAGACGGGGAGAGGGTGGGGATTGAGGGAGACGGGGAGAGGGTGGGGATTGAGGGAGACGGGGAGATGGTGGGGATTGAGGGAGACGGGGAGAGGGTGGGGATTGAGGGAGACGGGGAGAGGGTGGGGATTGAGGGAGACGGGGAGAGGGTGGGGATTGAGGGAGACGGGGAGATGGTGGGGATTGAGGGAGACGGGGAGAGGGTGGGGATTGGGGGAGACGGGGAGAGGGTGGGGATTGAGGGAGACGGGGAGAGGGTGGGGATTGAGGGAGACGGGGAGAGGGTGGGGATTGAGGGAGACGGGGAGAGGGTGGGGATTGAGGGAGACGGGGAGAGGGTGGGGATTGAGGGAGACGGGGAGAAGATGAGTGGGGAGTGGAACACCTCGACTCTAATCGCTTTCCGCTCTGTTTCTTCCTGTTCCTGTGCAGCATTATGTGGAGGTTTTAAGAGGAATTTGTTACAATGCAATGGAGGGAACTCTCTATCTGTGCGTCTTCTCCTTCCTGACTCTCCTCTCGTACTGCTCCACCATATACACCTTGCCCCGAATCTGGCAGAAACTCAAACACGACAGGTGAGTTCAACACCTGGAGCGTTCCAGAATCGGGAGGAAAGGAGGGTGTGAGTGAGAGGAATTGATGAGTGCAGAGAGGGAATGGGGGAAGAGAGTGAGAGCCGAGAAGGTTAGGCGGAGTGAGGAAGGTAGAGTGGGTGAGGGAAGGGGTGAAAGGCGAGGGAATGAGGGGCTGGTTTCAGGGCAAGCTGTGAGAGGGAGAGTGGGAGAGATCGGGAGTGCGGGGGTGGTGTTAAGAGAACAGGGAGTGAGAGACGAATGGGTAAGATGGGAGGGAGTCAGCGGGGGGAGTGAGGAGGAGTGAAGAAGGTGAGTGAGGGGGAGGGAGGGAGTGCGGCAAGACAGAATGAGGGTGGAGGGAGTGAAAGGGGATGGAATGGGAGGAGATGGAGAGGGGGTGAGAGTGAGAAAGGGATGCCTGAGAGGGGTGAGGGGTGAAGGAAGGAGTGAAATGGTGATGAGAGGCAGGGGGTTGTGAGTGTGGACACTACGGGCGCACTTTTACCGGCAGGTCCGCCCGAGGTTCGTACAATCCCACCCGAGGCCAACAGAGAATGCCGTTCTCTGAGCCTCGCCCTCCCCCGGGATCAGGGCCGGCGTGCTGGTAAAATTCCGGCCTGTGAGTGTGGACACCATGAGGGAGGCGATAGTGAGGGCAGGTTACTGAGCAGCCCAGTGTTGAGGGAGTGTTTGATGAGCGAGGGTTGGGTGAGGGACTGGGTGTTGAGGATTTTGTATTTTCTGTCCACTGACATCTTCCTCCGCTTTTAACCTTCTCTCCATCTCCTCCTTTCTCCATCCCCTCTCTCACTTCACCTGCTCCATCCATCCCTCCCGCCCCCCTCTCCCGCCCCAATTGTGTAGGCCGCCCAATCTGAGGGACATCGAGGAGGACGAGGACCCCTTCAGCCCCGAGTGTCGGAGACCCCGCCACCTTGCCAGACCGGCTATGCCCGCATTCTACGCCTATGCCAGCAGCTTTGCTGGGCAGGGTAGTGCCCAGGCCAGTGCTCCACCCATCTCCAGTACCCACATCGCCCATTACATGTGACTCCCTCCACCAAGGGACGGCAGCGGGGGAGAGAGTTCAGGGGGATGGAGGATCAGGGGGACTTGGGAGTCGGTGGGACTGTGGATGAGGTAGGAGGGGTAATTGCCATTGCCTGGCTTCAGGTCAAAGCACCAAGCTGCTGCTGTGGAGGTCAAAGGTCAGCTATGACACGCCCATGGCGACAGCACTGAGAAGGAGATGGAGAGATTCGGATTGTGCAGCAGTTCACACCGTGTGGAATCGAGGTGTCCCAATTCATCATTTATTCCGGTGTCAAAATCCACAGCCAGAGTCTCACCAATCTCCCCACACTGACACGCTATCTGTTTGTGAACAGAATTCCCACTCACCTGAAGAAGGGGCTTGCAGCTCCGAAAGCTTGTGTGGCTTTTGCTACCAAATAAACCTGTTGGACTTTAACCTGGTGTTGCTAAACTTCTTACAGTGTTTACCCCAGTCCAACGCCGGCATCTCCACATCACGCTAAATAACAGCCAGAATAAACTCATTTCCACATCGCAAGCCTCATTGTAATAACTCCTGGAATACTGTGAATTGTTTCACTGGACTCAGCTAATGAAAGATATACTGCCGTTGGACAGTTTACCTCTGAGATAAGGAGCACTGACCCTCTGACAGTGCGGCACTCCCTCAGTACTGACCCTCTGACAGTGCGGCACTCCCTCAGTACTGTCCCTCTGACTGTGCGGCACTCCCTCAGTACTGACCCTCTGACAGTGCGGCACTCCCTCAGTACTGTCCCTCCGACAGTGCGGCACTCCCTCAGTACTGACCCTCTGACAGTGCGGCACTCCCTCAGTACTGAGCCTCTGACAGTGCAGCACTCCCTCAGTACTGACCCTCTGACAGTGCAGCACTCCCTCAGTACTGACCCTCTGACAGTGCGGCACTCCCTCAGTACTGACCCTCTGACAGTGCAGCACTCCCTCAGTACTGACCCTCTGACAGTGCAGCACTCCCTCAGTACTGACCCTCTGACAGTGCAGCACTCCCTCAGTACTGACGCCCTTGACAGTGCGGCACTCCCTCAGTAGTGACCCTCTGACAGTGCGGCACTCCCTCAGTAGTGATCCTCTGACAGTGCAGCACTCCCTCAGTACTGACGCTCTTGACAGTGCGGCACTCCCTCAGTAGTGACCCTCTGACAGTGCAGCACTCCATCAGTACTGACCCTCTGACAGTGCAGCACTCCCTTGGCACTGACCCTCTGACAGTGCAGCACTCCCTTTGATGAGCGCGTGGAGGAAATCTGGGAGAGTGGTTTTATCTTTTGTGTGGATCCCGCGTGCTTGCTGACTGGGTAATCCTCTCAATCCCCACTGCAGCGAGCCTCACTTTCTCCAAGTGGCAAATGAAATTGAAATTCGGGGAAGTGTTCAACTTGAACAGGTGGAGACAACGTAGAATGGTGGGTTTAATTCCCAATCTGTTCCCCTGGCTTTACCCGCAGGGACTGGGATAGTGGACTGCTGACGGTTTTCATTTGTGGCATCCATGTCTGCTTTATGGTCAGTGTGTCCCCCTCCTCCACCCACCTTGATGGTCTGTGGATCCTGGTCTCTGGCCCAATCCTTCCCTGGCCCCCTCGGCCCCCTGCTCTTGGTGTTAAGACAGAATTCCCACCATGATACTGTCCGCTGTGAAAAACCCCTTCCACTCCATCTCTCAGTATCCTGTGGGAGCTTCTTGACAAATTATTGATGACCAACTGTCTTTAACACGGGCAACTTTCACTGACTAACATTTCACTTTTGTGTTATCGGTTTGAGCCCTCTTATAATCCTTTTGTTTGTTAATTCATGGGACATGTGTATCACTGGTTCTATCGACCAGCATTTATTGTCCATCCCCAGTTACCCCTTGAGATGGTGGCGGGGAGCTGCCTTCTTGAACCCGCT
The DNA here is from genome assembly GCF_964213995.1 of Mustelus asterias. Lineage (NCBI taxonomy): Eukaryota > Metazoa > Chordata > Chondrichthyes > Carcharhiniformes > Triakidae > Mustelus > Mustelus asterias. The sequence goes on from NW_027593194.1 coordinate 8,357, forward strand.
GCAGTCCATGGGTTTAGGCGCACCCATAGTGCTGTTCGGGAGGGAGTTCCAAGAGTTTGACCCAGCCACAGTGAAGGAATGGCCGATATATTTCCAAGTCAGGATGGTGAGTGACTCGGAGGGGAACATCCAGGTAGTGGTGTTTCCAGGTATCTGCTGCTCTCATCCTTCCAGATGGTAGTGGTTGTGGGTTTGGAAGTTGCTGCCAAAGGAACCTTGGTGAGTTCCTGCAGTGCATTTTGTAAATGTTACACACGGATGCCACTGTTCGTTGGTGGTGGAGGGATTGAATGTTTGTGGAAGGGGTAGCAATTAAGTGGGGCTGCTCTGTCCTGGATGGTGTTGAGCTTCTTGAGTGTTATTGGAACTGCACTCAACCGGGCAATTGGAGTGTGTTCCATCACACTCCTGACTTGTGCCTTGTAGATGGTGGACAGGCTTTGGGGTATCAGGAGGTGAGTTACTCAGCGCAGTATTCTTTGCCTTTGACCTGCTCTTGTAGCCACAGTATTTATGTGTCTCGACCAGTTCAGATTTGGGTCAATGTTAAACACCAGGATGTTGATCGTTGTGGGGGGGCAGTTCAGTGATGGTAATACCATTGAATGTCAAGGGGCGATGGTTAGATTCTCTCTGGTTGGAGATGGTCATTGCCTGGCACTTGTTTGGCACGAATGTTACTCCTCCATAGCTGGTACTGATCTAAGTTCCTGTGTTCCCTCCTGACCACAGTCCTTCAATGGTGCGTAAAAACATGAGGAATGGTGTGAGTTAAACTCAACTCCTTTGCTCTGCCCTGCTCTCTTCCTTCTCCACTGATGGCCAAGACTTGGTGGCCTAGTCTGCCTCTCTATAGCTCTACTTCTTAACCAGAAAGACCAAAATAAAGATTAATTAAGTCTGATGGACACTTTTTAATGGCCATTGTTATTAATCTCATTTTTGATCAATTTATTGACAAGGCATTGATTTTTGTTTTCTTGCTCAGAAAGATGGGTTTCTTTTCAAAATTGGTTTAATATTGCGCCGATCAAATCTCGGGCGGCTGCTGTTGGGTTTCTTCATGCTGGGGAGGGGGAGGCGGGTATTAGAAGCTCAGAAGAAGTCTGATTGTGGGAGTGGGAATAGGTTGGCAAAAAGGGTCAATTCGGCTCCAATCGAAACGGGAGGTCATGGAAATGCTCCGTACTTCGGGCGGCATCCATGCGGAGGGAAACTGAAGTCACCCATCCTTCGTCAGAACTGGTGCAGATCGTGAAGCAACATCTACTCCCTGTCTCTCTCCACAGAGGCTAGATGGCCAGCAAGGTGTTTCCAGCACCTTCGATTTTTATTTTAGTTTTCCACCACCTGCAGTACTTCGCTCTCCCAACATGTGCTCCACACTGGGCATTTGTCACGTGGTTAGTTTCAATCTAAAATGCAAAGTGTTATGACCCAAGATAGTTTTATGGAGATAGCCTCGACCCTCGGTTTTTACATTTGAATTTAGCACGGATGAACATAAGGTGTTTCTCTCCAGGTATGATTCAAGTGACCCATTAGAACAAAGTTTATTTAAGAACACAGTTAAAATTCAAGAAAAAGATTATCATAACTTTTACCAATTACAAGATTTAAACATGATACAGTGTAAACCTTAACAGCTGGCTATCTATGTTGTTCCAAGTCGAACTCTATCCCATTCACATAAATCCTTTTCTGGACTTGGCACAAAAAGCAAGTAAGCTCACGTGATGCTGGATTTTGCAGCTTTTTAACATCTGATGTGATTTGGTCCTCTGAATGCTGGAACAAATCCCTGAGGCTTCCCAGTCCTGGAACTTCCCAAAAAAGCCTCTGGCGGGAGATGGAGACAGAGACAGGCTGCCTCCCTCCACCAGCTTCTAACAGCAGCTAAACCAAAACTAAAATCTTGTGGGGGGAAAAGAATTGTCCCCAGGCATCACCATATGTCAATCATCCCCAAACCAAACTCCACTCGGCAATCCCCAAAGGATCATAAAGCTGCAGGACACTGCATTAGGCCAGATTAAAACATTATATTCCTTCAGTAACAATTATAAACACTGACTGCAGACTACACAGTGCCGACAACTTCCAGGGTCTGCTAAGAATATCCGGCAAAGGAACGTGATTAAAATAAATTTCTTAATGGTATAGTATTGTCACAAATGTGTGACATTCCTGTTACAAGGTGGATGGAAATTGAAGGTGAATTGCTCAATGCTCATTCGTTGGAAGGTTTTTTTTCCACTTTTAAATTGGAAGGGAACTAGGATTATGCGGCAAGTGAATGTGCCACTATTCCATCCACATACTCTCACTTGCACTTGGGATTGTTGTTTGTGGTGCCTTTGAGCTTCAAGTCCTTTGGTGTGGCTGCCTGGAGGTTGCATGGGGCCAGGCTCAAAGCCGCAGAGAGGGTGGCACAATATGAATGAGCAGCTTGTGTGCAATTATCAACCCCACATATTCACCCTGCTAATCCCCCTAACCTACCCATCTTGGGACACTAAGGGCCAATTTAGCATGGCCAATCCACCCTAACCTGCACATCTTTTAACATCTGATGTGATTTGGTCCTCTGAATGCTGGAACAATGCTGGAATGCGGCACGGTAGCACAGTGGTTAGCACTCTGCTTCACAGCTCCAGGGTCCCCGGTTCGATTCCCGGCTCGGGTCACTGTCTGTGTGGAGTTTGCACATTCTCCTCGTGTCTGCGTGGGTTTCCTCCGGGTGCTCCGGTTTCCTCCCACAGTCCAAAGATGTGCGGGTTAGGTTGATTGGCCAGGTTAAAAAAATTGCCCCTTAGAGTCCTGGGATGTGTAGGTTAGAGGGATTAGCGGGTAAAATATGTGGGGGTAGGGCCTGGGTGGGATTGTGGTCGGTGCAGACTCGATGGGCCGAATGGCCTCCTTCTGCACTGTAGGGTTTCTATGATTTCTATGATCTTTGGACAGTGGGAATAAACCAGAGCAGCCGGAGGAAACCCACACAGACATAATATCCTTATAGTGCAGAAGGAGGCCATTCGATCCATCGAGTCTGCACCGACCGCAATCCCACCCAGGCTCCATTTCCGTAACCCCAAACATTTACCCTGCTCATCCACCTGCCACGACGGTCAATTTAGCGTGACCATTCAACCCAGCCCACACACCTTTTGAGTGTGGGACGAAACAGGAGCACCCGGAGGAAACCCACGCAGCCATAGGGAGAAAGTGCAAACTCCACACAGACAGTGACCTGAGGCCGGAATTGAACCCGGGTCCCTGGTGCTGTGAGGCAGCAGTGCTAACCATTGTGCCACTGTGCTGCCTTTTTTAAAAAGAAGACCATTTGGCCCATCAAGTCTGCACCGACTACAATCCCATCCAGGCCCAATCCCCGTATTTACCCTGCGAATCCCCCTGACACAAAGGCAAAATTTGGCATAGCCAATCCATCTAACCTGCACATCTTTGGAAACATGTGGAGAACATCCCATGTGTCTCCTCAACCAGCTTAGCTACCCGACCTATTGCCTTCAAGGATCTATGGACATGCACGCCAAGGTCCCTCTGGTTCTCTGTACTTCCTTAAGAACATAAGAAATAGGAGCAGGAGTAGGCCATCTAGCCCCTCGAGCCTGCCCCGCCATTCAATAAGATCATGGCTGATCTGAAGTGGATCAGTTCCACTTACCCGCCTGATCCCTATAACCCCTAATTCCCTTACCGATCAGGAATCCATCTGTCCGTGATTTAAACATATTCAACGAGGTAGCCTCCACGACTTCAGTGGGCAGAGAATTCCAGAGATTCACCATCTTCTGAGAGAAGAAGTTCCTCCTCAACTCTGTCCTAAACTGACCCCCCTTTATTTTGAGGCTGTGCGCTCTAGTTCTAGCTTCCTTTCTAAGTGGAAAGAATCTCTCCACCTCTACCCTATCCAGCCCCTTCATTATCTTATAGATCTCTATAAGATCCCCCCTCAGCCTTCTAAACTCCAACGAATACAAACCCAATCTGCTCAGTCTCTCCTCATAATCAACACCCCTCATCTCTGGTATCAACCTGGTGAACCTTCTCTGCACTCCCTCCAAGGCCAATATTTCCTTCCGCAAATAAGGGGACCAATACTGCACACAGTATTCCAGCTGCGGCCTCACCAATGCCCTGTACAGATGCAGCAAGACATCTCTGCTTTTATATTCTATCCCCCTTGCGATATAGGCCAACATCCCATTTGCCTTCTTGATCACCTGTTGCACCTGCAGACTGGGTTTTTGCGTCTCATGCACAAGGACCCCAGGTCCCTCTGCACAGCAGCATGTTGTAATTTCTTTCCATTTAGATAATAATCCAATTTGCTATTATTTCTTCCAAAGTGAATAACCTCGCATTTGTTAACGTTATACTCCATCTGCCAGATCCTCGCCCACTCACTCAGCCTGTCCAAATCTCTCTGCAGACCTCCTACGCCCTCCACACGATTCACTTTTCCACTTATCTTTGTGTCGTCTGCAAACTTTGTTACCCTACACTCAGTCTCCTCCTCCAGATCGTCTATATAAATGGTAAATAGTTGAGGCCCCAGTACCGATCCCTGCGGCACGCCACTAGTTCCCATCCGCCAACCAGAAAAGCATCCATTTATTCCAACTCTCTGCTTCCTATCGGATACAGTAAGAAGTTTAACAACACCAGGTTAAAGTCCAACAGGTTTATTTGGTAGCAAAAGCCACACAAGCTTTCAGAGCTCCAAGCCCCTTCTTCAGGTGATAGACTCACCTGAAGAAGGGGCTTGGAGCTCCGAAAGCTTGTGTGGCCTTTGCTACCAAATAAACCTGTTGGACTTTAACCTGGTGTTGTTAAACTTCTTACTGTGTTGACCCAAGTCCAACGCCGGCATCTCCACATCATGACTCCTGTCGGATAGCCAATCCCCAATCCATGCTAACATCCTACCCCCAACTCTGTGTGACCCAATCTTCTTCAGCAACCTTTTGTGAGGCACCTTATCAAACGCCTTTTGGAAATCCAAAAACACCGCATCCACCGGTTCCCCTCCGTCAACCGCACTAGTCACATCTTCATAAAAATCCAACAAGTTCGTCAAGCACGACTTTCCCCTCATGAATCCATGCTGCATCTGCTTAATCGAACCATTCTTATCCAGATGGCCTGCTATTTCTTCTTTAATGATGGATTCCAGCATTTTCCCAACTACAGACGTTAAGCTAACCAGCCTGTAGTTACCCGCCTTTTGTCTATTTCCTTTTTTAAACAGCGGCGTAATATTCGCCGTTTTCCAATCCGCCGGCATTGGAAAACACATTCCTTGCATTGTGTATCCTCTTGCCTTGTTAGTCTCCTCAAAGTGGTTAAATTTCATTTGCCCATCCAACCAACCCAATGTTTTATATCACATTGAACTCGGACAAGACATACGTTCCGCCTCAACTGGAATATTGCGCCCAGTTCTGGGCATGGCACTTTCGGAAGGATGTGAAGGCATTGGAGAGGGGACAGGGAGGATCCACTAGAATGTCTCGGGAATGCGCTGCCTGTGGGTATGGTGGAGGCAGGTTCCATCCATACACTCATGAAGGACTACTATCCACAGAGGAGGTATGCGCAGGGGTACAGGGATCAGGGAGAGCATTGGGCAACAGAAATGAGTTGCTCTTGGCAGAGGGCTAAGACCGCCTGGATGGGCTGAACAGCCGTTCGCTGTTGGTCAAGGGCACCAAGCCCGACTCCCATTGGCAAAACCAAGAGTGGCCCCAGTTCTGATTGGCTCCAAGGTTGAACGACGTCACAATGGGATAGGAGAGGGGAAGCTCCCATTGGTCCATATCAGGACAATAGCCCAACGTTCTCGAGGTTCCCATTGGTCAGCAGCAGACAAAGGAGGTGGGCTCCGCAGCCTCCCATTGGCCGAGGAGTATACCAATCGCCCCTCAGTTTCTGATGCAGCGCGTGTTTGATTGGTCCAAACAGAACACGCTTGGTGATGGACAAGGGAACACGGGCGTTGATTGGTTAACGTCGAACATCCAACCGGTGGCAGACAGGGGCGGGCTCTGAAACTGCAATGGGGCGGGTGAATGTGATTGGCAGCCCAGCACTCGATCCGATTGGAGACGGCGGGGAACGTCAGTGAGTGACAGGACAATCTGAATGGCCAAGCGAGAGGACAGCGCAGTGTGATTGGTCAATCCCAGAGGATTGGAGGATAGCTAATGTGGTCCCGTTATTTAAGAAGGGTAGGAAGGATAACCCGGGTAATTACAGAGTACTGGGCTAATGGTAAGATACTTGGTAGTGTGGATGAACAGAGGGATCTGGGTGTCCATTTGCATAGATCCCTGAATGTTGGCACCCAGGTTGATAGGGTTGTTAAGAAGGCGTACGGTGTGTTAGCTTTTATTGGTAGAGGGATTGAGTTTCGGAGCCAGGAGGTCATGCTGCAACTGTACAAAACTCTGGTGCGGCCGCATTTGGAGTATTGCGTACAGTTCTGGTCGCCGTATTATAGGAAAGATGTGGAAGTGTTGGAAAGGGTGCAGAGGAGATTTACCAGGATGTTGCCTGGTATGGTGGGAAAATCGTATGAGGAAAAGCTGAGGGGCTTGAGGTTGTTTTCGTTAGAGAGAAGAAGGTTAAGAGGTGACTTAATAGAGGCATACAAGATGATCAGAGGATTCGATAGGGTGGATAGTGAGAGCCTTTTTCCTCGGATGGTGTTGGCTAGCACGAGGGGACATAGCTTTAAATTGAGGGGTGAGAGATATAGGACAGATGTTAGAGGTAGGTTCTTTACTCAGAGAGTAGTAAGGGCGTGGAATGCCCTGCCTGCAGCAGTGGTGGACTCGTCAACGTTGAGAGCGTTCAAGTGGTTATTGGATAAACATATGGATGATATTGGAATAGTGTAGATTAGAGGGGCTTTAGATTGGTACCACTGGTCAGCGCAACATCGAGGGCTGAAGGGCCTGTACTGCGCTGTAATGTTCTATGTTCTATTATAGGCCGGTGTGCTTGACGTCCGTGGTGGGGAAGTTGTTGGAGAAGATTCTTAGAGATAGGATGTATGCGCATTTAGAAAGGAATAAACTCATTAACGATAGTCAGCATGGTTTTGTGAGAGGGAGGTCATGCCTCACTAACCTGGTGGAGTTTTTTGAAGAAGTGACCAAAATGGTTGACGAGGGAAGGGCCGTGGATGTCGTCTATATGGACTTTAGTAAAGCGTTTGACAAAGTCCCTCATGGTAGGCTGGTGAAAAAGGTTGGATCTCATGGGATAAAGGGGGAGGTGGCTAGATGGGTGGAGAACTGGCTTGTTCACAGAAGACAGAGGGTGGTAGTGGAAGGGTCTTTTTCCGGCTGGAGGCCTGTGACTAGTGGTGTTCCGCAAGGCTCTGTATTGGGACCTCTGCTGTTTGTGATTTATATAAATGATCTGGAAGAAGGTGTAACTGGGGTGATCAGTAAGTTTGCGGACGACACAAAATTGGCAGGACTTGCAGATAGTGAGGAGCATTGTCAGAAGCTACAGAAGGATATAGATAGGCTGGAAATTTGGGCAAAGAAATGGCAGATGGAGTTCAATCCTGATAAATGCGAAGTGATGCATTTTGAACGCTCTCAACGTTGACGAGTCCACCACTGCTGCAGGCAGGGCATTCCACGCCCTTACATAATGTAGGGAGGAGCTATACGATAAATGGCAGAACCATTTAGGTTGTAGAGGGACCTGGGTGTGCAAGTCCACATGAGAAGGTGGTGAAGAAGGCATATGGCATGCTTGCCTTTATAGGACGGGGCATAGAGTATAAAAGTTGGGGTCTGATGTTGCAGATGTATAGAACGTTGGTTCGGCTGCATTTGGAATACTGCGTCCAGTTCTGGTCGCCACACTACCAGAAGGACGTGGAGGCTTTGGAGAGAGTACAGAGGAGGTTTACCAGGATGTTACCTGGTATGGAGGGGCTTAGTTATGAGGAGAGATTGGGTAAACTGGGGTTGTTCTCCCTGGAAAGACGGAGGATGAGGGGAGACTTAATAGAGGTGTATAAAATTATGAAAGGCACAGATAGGGTGAACGGTGGGAAGCTTTTCCCCAGGTCGGTGGTGACGTTCACGAGGGGTCATAGGTTCAAGGTGAGGGGGGGGAGGTTTAATACAGATATCAGAAGGACATATTTTACGCAGAGGGTGGTGGGGGCCTGGAATGCGCTGCCAGGCAAGGTGGTGGAGGCGGACACACTGGGAACATTTAAGACTTATCTAGACAGCCACATGAACGGAGTGGGAATGGAGGGATACAAAAGAATGGTCTAGTTTGGAGCCTAGTTTGGACCAGGGAGCGGCACGGTCTTGGAGGGCCGAAGGGCCTGTTCCTGTGCTGTATTGTTCTTTGTTCTTTGTCAGGCTGTGATCGGGCCGACAGCGCGGATTCTGAATGGTCGCCGGGGAGCGGGGGTCTGATTGGTCGTCAAAGAAGGAGCTAGGACTTTGATTGGTCAGAAAGGAAGGAACGTGGACTCTGATTGGTCGGAAAGAGGGGTAGTGAGTTTTAATTGGTCGATAAAGAGGGGCGTGGACAATCAGTGGTCCGGGAAGACAGTCGTGGACTCGCATTGGTTAGAACAGGGAGGAGCGGCATTTCATTGGTGGGAATGGTGAGGCTCGACATCTGATTGGTCAGGGCGCAGGGGCGAGGGCGCTGATTGGTCACGGCGGAGCAACGAGGGCGCTGAGTGGTCACGGCGGAGGAACGAGGCGCTGATTGGTCACGGCGGAGCAACGAGGGCGCTGATTGGTCACGGCGGAAGAACGAGGCGCTGATTGGTCACGGCTCAGAGCGCTGACTGGTTGGAAGAGACGGGAGGCGGTGTCCGATTGGTCGGAATGCGGTGGGCGGAGCCAAGCGGCAGTTGGTGGAGCCGCCATTTTGTGAAGAGGAAGGAAAAAGCTGAAGCGGAGGAGTGAGTAACAAATATCATTAAATATAAAATCTCACCGAGACAGAGGAGGGAACCTGTGATAGAAACATATCAGTGAGCCTGAGATAAATATTATAGATATATAAAATAATATAGATAATGTCAATATATCATAGAGAAAAAAACATGAAAACCCAGCGAGTGACAGTGATAAATATAATATATATAAATATAATCCTAATATAACAGAGTCAGCAACAAATAGCGTTAAATATAATCTTAATCTAACAGTGAATCTGTGATAAATATCATTGATAATATAATACATATAATGTAAATGTATCAGAGAGAAAAGATCATCAAAACCCAGCGAGAGAGTAACAAATGTTATAAATATATATCATAGAGCCTGCAGTAAATATATATATATTCTAGATATGTCATAGATATCATGTAAATATCATCCAGATATACCAAAAGGAGTAAAAAATATGTAAAATAATATATAATAGAGTAATAAATGTCATATATACAGTCTGTGATAAATATAGTATATAAAATGTAAATATATCGTAGAGAAAATAAAACAAGAAAAAACCAGGGAGGAATTGAGTGAAATAATGAATATATATCAATATATCATAGTCTGTGATAACTATCATCTAAATATAAATATATCATAGATATAATGTAAATATAATCCAAGTATAACAGTTCATAAACTATTTTGGGGGAGTTGGGGGTAAAGTGTTAGCGTGGATTGAGGATTGGCTATCCAACAGAAAGCAAAGAGTCGGAATAAATGGGTGCTTTTCCGGTTGGCAATCAGTGACTAGTGGCGTGCCGCAGGGATCGGTGCTGGGGCCTCAACTATTTACCATATACATAGACGATCTGGAGGAGGGGACCGAGTGTAGGGTAACAAAGTTTGCAGATGACACAAAGATGAGTGGGAAAGCAAATTGCGTGGAGGACACAGAGAGTCTGCAGAGAGATTTGGATAGGCTAAGTGAGTGGGCAAGGATCTGGCAGATGGAGTATAACATTGGTAAGTGTGAGGTTATCCACTTTGGAAGGAATAATAGTAAAATGGACTATTATTTAAACAGTGAAAAATTACAACATGCTGCTGTGCAGAGGGACCTTGTGCATGAATCACAAAAACTCAGTTTGCAGGGGCAGCAGGTAATCAAGAAGGCAACTGGAATGTTGGCCTTTATCGCGAGAGGGATGGAGTATAAAAGCAAGGAGGTCATGCTGCAACAGTACAGGGTACTGGTGAGGTCGCACCTAGAGTACTGTGTACAATTTTGGTCCCCTTATTTAAGAAAGGATATCTTAGCTTTGGAGGGGGTACAGAGAAGGTTCACCAGGTTGATTCTGGAGATGAGGGGGTTAACTTATGAGGAGAGATTGAGTAGACTGGGCCTGTACTCATTGGAGTTTAGAAGGTTGAGGGGAGATCTTATAGAGACATATAAGTTAATGAAGGGGCTAGACAGGATAGAAGCAGCGAGGTTATTTCCACTTGCAATGGAAACAAGAACTAGGGGGCATAGCTTCAAAATACGGGGGAGTCAATTTAGAACAGAGTTGAGGAGGAACTTCTTCTCCCAGAGGGTAGTGAATCTTTGGAATTCTCTGCCCAATGAAGCAGTAGAGGCTACCTCGTTAAATGTGTTTAAGTCACAGATAAGGGAATTAAGGGTTATGGGGAGCGGGCGGTAAGTGGAACTGAACCCACTATCAGAACAGCCATGATCTTATTAAATGGTGGAGCAGGCTTGAGGGGCTAGATGGCCTACTCCTGCTCCTATTTCTTATGTTCTTATGTTCATAAAATAAATTTCATTTAAATTATTTCTAACTATCATAGAAATAATCTAAAAATATCTAGGCATAACGTAACTTTAATCCAAATATACCAGATGGAGTACAATAATAAGTAGATTAAATATATATGTAAATACAATAGAATCTGTAATAAATATCATAGATATTATAAATATCTATCAGAGTAAAATAAATATCAGAATCTTGGATATATCACAGAGAGCGTAATAAGCATAATATGTATCCTAGATATCATGTAAATGCAACATAATCAGTAAATTTAATATTATAAATCTATTAGATATCTAAATATATAATAGAGATAAATATACATTAAGTAATAAATATAATATTTTAATGTGTATATATATATATCATTTAGTGAGAAAAGAATGAGTTAAGTATATTTTAATATAGATATGTAATTAAATAGAGAGGAAATATATCTAAATATAATAGAGAGAGACAACATACATATATATATGGCGGTGGCACAGTGGTTAGCATTGCTGCCTCACAGCACCAGGGACCCGGGTTCAATTCTGGCCTCGGGTCACAGTCTGTGTGGAGTTTGCACATTCTCCCCGTGTCTGCGTGGGTTTCCTCTGGGTGCTCCAGTTTCCTCCCACAATCCGAAGATGTGCGAGTTAGGTGGATTGGCCACGCTAAATTAGTGTCAGGGAGAATTAGCAGGGTAAATATGTGGGGTTACAGGGACAGGGCCTGGGTGGGATTGTGGTCGGTGTAGACTTGATGGACCGAATGGCCTCCTTCTGTTCTGTAAGGAATTCTATGATTTTCTGTGAACATGGAGGGGAGAGAGAGAGAGAACAACATGGGGAAAGGGGGAGGAATGTGTCCCATATCTGGGTTTGCTCCTCAAGGTGAATCTTTGTATAAAAGAGCTGGTGTTACAGAATATTTGCAGCACAGAAGGAGGCTATTTGGCCCAATGGTGTCAGTGCTAGCACTGTGGCCGCCCAGTGCTGTTCCTTGCTCTGCAGCTTAACACTGCAGCTTCTTTCTTTTCAGGTAACAACCCATTTTGTTCTGGAGAGCTTTGATTAAGGCTCTGTTTTCCACTCTCTGGGGCCGTGTGTTCCAGCCGGTATGCACTCCTCACCTCAATACACCTCCCTTCTCTTTCCAATCCCCTTCAACCTGTGCTCTCTCGTTCTTGTTCCTTCCATCTGTGGGAACGGTTCCATTCTCAGGAGACAAAGGAAATTTGGCATGTCAGCTACGACTCTCACTAACTTTTACAGATGCACCATGGAAAGCATTGTTTCTGGTTGTATCACAGCTTGGTATGGCTCCTGCTCTGCCCAAGACTGCAAGAAACTACAAAGGGTCGTGGGCATAGCGCAGTCCATCATGCAAACCAGCCTCCTATCCATTGACTCTGTCTACACTTCTCGCTGCCTCGGCAAAGCAGCCAGCATAATTAAGAACCCCACGCATCCCAGACATTCTCTCTTCCACCTTCTTCCTTCAGGAAAAAGATACAAAAGTCTGAGGTCACGTATCAGCCGACTCAAGAACAGCTTCTTCTCTGCTGCTGTCAGACTTTTGGATGGACCTATCTTGCATTAAGTTGATCTTTCTCTGCACCCAAGCTATGACTGTAACACTACATTCTGCAATCGCTCCTTTCTTTCTCTGTGTATGCTATGCTTTGTACAGCGCGCAAGAAACAATACTTTTCACTGTATACGAACAAATCAAATCAAATTTCTCCCTATCGCCTTGTCTTCTCCATCCAGACCCCTCATGATTTGCAACACCTCTGTCGCATCTTCCCCTCAGCCGAGGTGGAGAGTGCCAACTTCTCCAATCATTCCTCGTCCCAGGAACCATTTTCATCAATCTATTCTGCACCTTCTCCACGGCCCTGGTTCCCTTTCCCATTTGGTTTGCGTTTATTGAGGCACCTGTGCCTATATACTGAGTTGACCGTCTGTTTAACTCTATACTGTCGATGTGAGGGTAGAACAGTTATAATGTTATGACAGAGAAATACAGAATGTGACTTAAGCCACTGTTCAACCATCATATCTTCCAGGGTACAAGCATCAAATAGCTAGGTCAGCGGTTCTATTAGATGCATGACCCAGCATACTGAAGCATTATCAGCTTTCTGTCCTTCCTTCTGCAGCCGGCCAAGTGCAGGGAGTGTGTCTTTGGTGGAGTGTGGAGGGTCCGTATTCTACGGTGGAGGGTGTCGGGGGGCTCCGGCAGCTGGAAGTGACTGCTGCAGAAGATATGGCCACCCTGCAGCAGCAGCAACAGCAAAGCAACCAGAGCCAGACCTGGATCGGAAACCAGGCCACACAGGCAGCACAATGGTGAGAATGGGGAGAGTGGAGGGTGCGGGGTGGGGGTATGTACAGGAGAGAGCTGTCCCTATCTACACACACTCTCAGTCTCCACGTATAGGAGGGAGCTGTCCCTTCCATATACACACTCTCTCAGCCCCCATACAGGAGAGAGCTGTCCCTGTCTACATACTGTCTCGGTCTCCACGTATAGGAGGGAACTGTCCCTATCCACACACACACACTCTCAGTCCCCCACATACAGGAGAGAGTTGTCCCTATCCCCACACACTCGCTCTCGGTCCCCACGTACAGGAGGGAACTGTCCGTATCTACACACACACTCTTAGTCCCCACGTCCCTCCCACACATACACACACTCTCAGTCCCCACATACAGGAGAGAGGTGTCCCTATCCACACACAGACTCTTAGTCCCCACGTACAGGAGGGAGCTGTCCCTCCCACACATACACACACTCTCAGTCCCACGTACAGGGGGGAGTTGTCCCTATCCACACACACTCTCCTAGTCCCCACGTACAGGAGGGCGCTGTCCCTATCTACACACGCTCTCTCAGTCCCCCAGTACAGGAGAGAGCTGTCCCTATCAATACACACACTCTCTCAATCCCCATGTACAGGAGGGAGCTGGCCATATCTACCCACAGTAAGAAGCCTCACAACACCAGGTTAAAGTCCAGCGGGTTTATTTGGTAGCACAAGCCAACTAGCAGGTTACCTGATGAAGGGGCAGCGCTCCAAAAGCTAGTGGCTTGTGCTACCAGATAAACCTGTTGGACTTTAACCTGGTGTTGTGAGACTTCTTACTGTGTTTACCCCAGTCCAACGCCGGCATCTCCACATCATATCTACACAGACACACACTGTCAGTCCCCACGCACAGGGGGGCGCTGTCCTTATCCACACACACACACACTCTCTCAGTCCCCAGATACAGGAGTGAGCCGATCCTTTCCACATACACATTCTCTCAATCCCCAAGTACAGGACAGATCTGTCCCTTTCCCCACACACACACACACACACTCTCTCAGTCCCCAAATACAGGAGAGATCTACCCCTATCCAGACACACACAGTCCCAAGTGCAGGAGGGATCTGTCCCTATCCCCACACACACACACACTGTCTCCAAGTACAGGAGAGAGCTGTCCTTATGCACACACAACGCTCTCAGTCCCCATGTACGTGAGGGTGCTGTCCCTATCTACACACGCACACACACTCTCTCTCAGTCCCCACGTATAGGAGGGAGCTGTCCCTATCCACACAAACACTTTCAGTCCCCAAGTACAGGAGAGAGCTGTCCCTATCCACAAACACACTCATAGTCCCCACGTACAGGAGAGAGCTGTCCCTATCCACACACATTTTCTCTGTCTCCTCATGCAGGAGAGAGTTGTCCCTATCCCTACATACACACACTCAGTCCCCACGTACAGGAGAGAACTGTCCCTAACCACACACATTTTCTCTCTCTCCTCGTGCAGAAGAGAGTTGTCCGTATCCACACACACTCTCTCAGTCCCCACATACAGGAGGAAGCTGTGCCTATCCACACACACACTTTCTCGGTCCCCAAGTACAGTAGAGCGCTGTCTCTATCCTCTCTCACTCTCGTATTCCCCAGGTACAGGAGAGAGCTGTCCCTATCCACACACACACACTCCCAGGCTCCATGTGCAGGAGGGAGCTGTCCCTATCCACGCACACACTCTCAGTGCCACATTCAGGGGGGTGCTGTCCCTATCCACACACACACACACTCCCAGTCCCCACGTACAGGAGAGAGCTGTCCCTATCCTTTCACACACTCAGACCCCACATGCAGGAGAGAGCTGTCCCTGTCCCCACACACACACACACACACACTGTCCCCACTTACACTAAAGTGCGTTCCCTATCCACACACACACTTTCAGTCTCCAGGGGCAGGAGGGAGCTAGCTGTATCAGTGCAGTCTTTCCCTGTCCCACGCGTTGTATACAGGAGGGATCTGCCTATCTGTTAAATGTAAATTCAGGAAAACGGGATGGGTGTGACATTTATCTTTCTTTGACATTGTGTACAGAGCAATGAGCTGTTGTGTTTGTTTTCTCTTGTTCCCCCTCTCCTCGTTCTCTAGGGCTCAGCAGTATAGTTGTTCCAGCGGCGGGGCGGCGGAAAATTCTGGAAAGCAGGAAAACCCAGAATGGGAGAAGGCCCGGCAGGCTCTAGCCAGCATCCACAAAGCAAGTGCACAGTCTGGGACAGGAAGCGGACAGGGGGCCGCACAGGTAATGGCCAACGGGATGCGGGGTGGGGGTGATTGTGAGGATGGTGGTTATACGAGTGCGCACGGGTGTCTGCCTTCATCGCTCCATCTTCAGTCTGACATAATGCTTTCCTCTGTTGCTCTTTGGTCACAGAGTCCTCAGTACCTGGCTCAGCACTCCGATCCAGCAGCCATGCAGCAGTATTATCAACAGTGGTACCAGCAGTACAACTACAATTACTCCTACCCCTATTACAGCCCCTACCAAATGGTGAGTACCCTTGTGTTCAGCTCTCCCCATTACAGTCACTGCCCACGTGTTTTCGTTCGAACTTTCCGCCTGTTGCAGTCCCTCAGCGTGGGATGCTACCATTATAGCTATCGGGAGATGGTGGCGAGGCTGTAAGTCCACTTTGAGCGAGATTTCAAGTTGAGCTTATATCTTCGCTCATTTACACACTCTGGGAGCGACCCGGGCCCATCCGCTGCAAACAAAAGAAACGTGATCAAGCTTTGCGCCTTTTTTGAATGATCCCAGAGCTGATAGTTCCCCTTGCTTTCTCCGTGGCAATGTCTCAGCCACTCAGAGTCTCACTCTTTTCTCCTTTAGTGTAAACTGTGGTTATCCTCTCAAATTTGGAATTCTTGTGTTTGTCTTGATGAGTGCAAGACAAAAAGCTTCAACAGCATGTCTCCCATTTCGCGAACGTTCGAGATCTCTTAACATTGATCGGGTGCCCATTCCAAACTTCTGCTCTTTGCGTGATTTGCTTATTTCTAATCCCCTGAATGGAAAATGAGATCAGGCCAGTGCACACATGATGGGCTGAAGGGCCTCTCTCTATGCTGAAAAATCCGAAAGACCTTGTTCCAATATCCTTGCTCTCTGCCCCTAAGGAGGGCACAGAGAGAGGAGGAGAGAGAAAAAGTATCAGTTCCCCTTCTGACTTTGAGTGTGCTTTGATTGTTGAACGGGTGATAATCCATTTACTGAATTATGTGGCAGAAGACTTCTGATGATTCACAGCAGTTTGATTGTGATAGTCATTTAGTCCAGCCCTGAAACATGAGCTACAGTGGGTATCAACTGCTCTCAGTTCATTCTGCAGCTCGTACTGGTTTAGTCTGAAAGAGACCTGCGTTTCTGACATCGACACTGGTCACACATCTGAAATGAGAATATGGGCAAGGTGGAACAGCGGTTAGCACTGCTACCTCACAGCACCAGGGACCCAGGTTCAATTCCCACCTTGGGTCACTGTCTGTGTGGAGTTTATGCGTTCTCCCTGTGTCTGCGTGGGTTTCCTCTGGGTGGTCCACTTGCCTCTCACGGCCCAAAGACGTGCTGGTTAGATGGATTGGCTATGCTCAATTACCCCTTAGCGTTCAAAGATGTGCAGGTTAGGGAGATTGGCCATGCTAAATTGCCCCTTAATGACCAAAGATGTGTGGATTAGGTGGATTAGTTATTGTAAATGTGTGGGGATAGGAGAAGAGATGGGCCTGGGTAGGATGTTCTGTCGGTGCAGACTTGATGGGCTGAATGGTCTTTCTCTGCACTGTAGGAATTTCATGGAATGCTGAGTTGATCCAGTGGTTTTGTTTCTGTCTTTATTCCTCCATTGGATGTGGGTGACCCTGGCACGGCCAGCATTTTATCCCATCCCGAGCTGCCCTTGAACTGAGAGCCTCACTCAGCCATTTCAGAGAGGCAGCTAAGAGTTAACCACATGGGTCTGGAGTCACAGGTAGGCCAGACTGGGTAAGGACGGCAGATTTCCTTCCCTAAAGGGGACAATAATGAACCAGATCGGTTTGCAGTAGAAGCGAAGATAGTTTCACGGTCACCGTTACTGAGGCTAGCTTTTCAATTCCCAATTTATTAATGAAATTCAAATTCCACCCGTTGCCATGGTGGGATTTGAACCATTCACCTCTGGATTGCGAGTTCAGCCACATTGCCACCAGGCTACGACCTGCTCGATCCTTCATGTTTTTGTTTCAGTGATCTTGAGTAGCACTTGGTCTTACCTGTGATCCCTGTTTGATCTCTGCTCCCCGCCCCTGTGTCATTGCAGAACATGTATTCAGGATACCAGGGTCAGTATAACGTACAGGGTTCCTACCCAGGAGCGCAGCAGGGCCAGCAAGTGTCGCCGCATGGCAGTAACCATACGCAGGTATGTCTCAGTCACAGCACCACCCTAACCACCCCTCCACCCCCACTCCCTCCCAGCAACTGCAGGATACCTCACACATGCTTCCTTTCCCCCACCTCACTTCAACAGGAACCTATAGACCAATTGGCCTCACACCTATCACTGGGAAATGCCAGCATCCATTGCTCAGAAAGTAAGTAGCAGGGCATTCGGAAAGTCAGAATGCAATCAGGCAGGCTCAAAGCGTGGGTTTGCGCAGAGGAATTCCTGTTCGCCCAATGTATTCCATTTCTTCCAAGCAGGATGGATAAAGGGAACCTGTGGAAGTGGTGTATTTGCATTTCCAGACAAGGTGGCCACACAAGGCAAGAGTCATGGTCTTGGACTGATATACAGAAAACAGGAGGAGGCCATTCGGCCCTTCAAGCCTGCTCCACCATTCATTATGATCATGGCTGATCATCCAACTCAATAGCCTGATGCCGCCTTCCCCCCCATATCCTTTCCCCCCCCAAGTGCTATATCTAACACTTTGAAAAGACACAATGTTTTGCCTCGACTACTGTTTGTGGTAACAAATTCTACAGGCTGCTCCATCTCTGGATGAAGAAATTTCTCCATCTCTGTCCTCAATGATCTGCCCTGTATCCTCAGACTGACTGTGATCACTGGTTTTGGGCACCCCACTATTGAGACCATCCTTTGTACATCTACCCTGACTAGTCCTGTTAGAATTTTGTAGGATTCTATGAAATCTCTCCCCAGCCCCCTCATTCTTCCGAACTCCAACGAATACAATCCTAACCAACTCAATCTCTCCTCGAGTGCAAGAACATCCTTCCTCAGATAAGGAGACCAAAACTGCGCACAATATTCCAGGTGTGACTTCACCAATGCCCTGTATAATTTCAGCAAGACATTCCTGCTCCTGTAGTCGAAGCCTCTCACTATGAAGACCAGCATACCATTTACCTCTTTTACTGCCTGCTGCACCTGAATGCGTACCTTCAGTGACTGATGTACAGGGATACCCAGGTGTTGTTGCACATTCCCCTCTGCTAATTTATGGTTATTCAGATAGTAATCTGCCTTCCTGTTTTTGCCACCAAAGTGGATAAACTCACATTTATCCAAATTATACTCCATGTGCAAATCATTTGTCCACTCACTCAACTTGTCCATCTGGGCATGGATAGAGAGAATTGGCTAACTACCAGGAAAAGGGGAGTTGGAATAAATGGGTCATTTTCCCGAATGGCTAACTGTTCCGCTGCAAGGTTCATGCTCGGGCCTCCAGCATTTACAGCCAATATTGATGACTCGGATGAGGAAAGCTGAACTACGCTCCAGTCAGATTTGGTGAGAAAGAAAAAGTTGAGGAGGGGACACAGTCTGCAAACTTGGTTGGGTTAAGTGAGCGGGCAAAAAAAAACATTGGCAGGTGGCGTGTAATGTGGGGAAAAGTCAACTTGGCCACTTTTGACAGCAAGAATAGAAAAACAGATCATTGTTTAAACGGAGAGAGATTGTAGAATGCTGCGGTGCAGAGGAATCTGGGTGTTCTTGTATGTGACGGTCAGCGTGCAGCTGCAGCAAGTGATGAGGAAGGCAAATGTTGGAAGGCGGGGGGGGGTGTGGGGTGGATATGGAGTATGAAAAGAGGGATGTCTTGCTACAACCATACAGGGTACTGATGAGACTGTACCCCCGGAGTACTGTGTACTGGGTTTTTGCTCTTAACTTAAACTTGAACTTAAAGAGGATGGCATAATGGTTAGCACTGCTGCCTCATGGCGCCAGCGACTCGGGTCACTGTTTGGAGTTTGCACGTTCTCCCTGTGTCTGCATGGGTTTCCTCCGGGTGCTCTGGTTTCATCCCACAGTCCAAAGATAAGGAGGTAGATGGATTGGCCATGCTAAATTGCCCCTTAATATCCAACGGTATGCGGGTTAGGTGGATTGGCCATGCTAAATTACCCCTTAGTGCCCAAGATGTGCAGGTTCGGTTTATTAGCCATGCTAAATGGCACAAGGTTAAGGCGGAGTGAAGGGCCTGGGTGGGATGCTGTTTCAGAGACAGACTCAGGAAGTTGAGTCTCTGCATCGAGATTCTATCCTGTACTTGCACTGGAGGCAATTCCAAGCTCCTCACTCTGCCAATTCTTGGTTTGTCTGATCAGGAGGTGCTGAGCAGGTTGGAGCTCGTGCCTCACGTTTTGCTCACACTCATGCCTTCACGCGCATGTGGGCACACTCTCTCGTGCACACACCATTCTTTAAAAGGTGCCCCCAGACTGAAATTTCCTCCTGCCTCTTTCTCCCCTCCTCACCTCAGCCTCCAGTACCCGGCCTGGAAGACGGGCTGCCCTACGCCAACTCGCAGGGGACAGGAGGGCAGCAGAGTCAGCAGGCGCAGAAGCACACAGCGGGAGGGCCAAGCTCCAGCCAACAGCAGCAGCAACAACAGGCCGCCACACAGCAGCAGCACCACTCGCAGCAGGGCACCTATTCAGAGGGCAAAGGAAAGAAAGGGCAGCAGCTGTGGCAGCGGATGAAACGTAAGCAGTGGTGTGGGGGAGGGTGGCAGGGGCTGCGCTCAGATTGATGTCATGGTGTCTCTGGGGTGGAGGGGTGTGACCAGCAGACCGTCTTCATCAGCTGCGCCCTGAGGTGACGCTGTCTCTATTGTGGTTACAGAGGCACCGGGCAGCGGAGGAGTGAAGTTCAATATCCAGAAACGACCATACGTGGTCAGCAACCAGGGCTTCAGTGGCACAGCGGCCGAACAGGGTAGTCAACAGTTCCCCGAATCTGAGAGGTACCAGACTGCCAGGTAAGGGCGAAGGGCACTGTTCGAAGACAGGCCCAGGCGCATGTGTGGCTCAGCTCCGTGTCACATCTACTCCATCTCTTGCAAGGGGAGTTGAGTGCGAAAGCAGGGCAGTGCTGCCGCAGCATGTAGGGCCTTAGGGAGACCAGAGAACTGTATTCAAACGGAGAAAGACTGCAGAACTCTGCAGTACAGAGGGATCTGGGTGTCCCGCACAGATTGGAAATACCAAGCTACCCAAATCCCAAATGGAAATATGAATCAGCTGCCATAACAATTTTACAATTTGCGTATAATGAAATTTCTGAAGTCAAGATAAGTAAGACCAATTGTGATCATTTTATATATTAAACATTTATTAAATTGAGGGAAAAAGGAAATTAACATTTAAAACACAACACCTTTACTCGGTTAGCAGTACTTTACAAACATTTCCTCAAAGATTTTGGCTTAAATAAACTCAGAGCTGAACCCCATTTTCATGGCAACAGTCCTCATAGATTTTTAATCAATGGCAAATTCCACAACACTACCAGATGGTGCCCTGTTGGTCTTTGGGGAAATCTGACACGGAATCCTCTGTCTGAGGGAGGCAGCAAACTAATGTTCGTAGGTCTGGTTTCAACATTTCACCATCTTGACCAAGATCTCTCAATCCCACACCACAGTCTTCAGTCTCACTTTAAATGCATTTGTTGCCTTTTGATTTTCCACTCTCTTGTTTCCACAATCCTTCAGAAGTTCCTCTCCCCATAATTCAGTGGTTCCCAAAGGGTGCGGCGCGCCACACTGGTGCGGCGAGAGAGGATGGCAAGTGTGGCGGGAAGATTCAAGGACAATCAAAGAAACATTTAAACATGGATAGATATTTTTCCAAAGTGAGAGCAAGAGCATCAAGTGATGCTGAGGATGATCCGAGTCCACGTTGTGATCCAGAATCGCCGTTCGAACAGAGTGCTGAAGAAGAGTCGTTTAATTCTACAGTAGCAGACCCAAGCAAACCTCCAAAAAAGAAAGTTTGTCGACAATATATGGATAGCTATCTGAGTCTCGGTTTCACATGGACTGGAGAGGAAAACGTACCTCGGCCTATGTGTTTGATCTGTGGTGAGAAGCTTTCCAATTCCAATATGGTCCCAAGCAAGATGAAAAGTTGTCAAAACATGGAAATCTGGCAAACAGGGATGTTCAATACTTTGAAAGGCTTTTCGAACAGCAGAAATGCCAACGATCATATTTCAAAAAACGAATGGCAGTCTCAGATAAGATGCAGATTGTATCTTACCAAGTGGCTGAATTGATTGCTCAACAGACAAAACCACATACAATAGCTGAAAAATGGATTCAGCCTGCCTGCGGCTTGATTGTGAAAACTTTGGTGATGATGCTGAGCGAGAAGTTATGGAAATTCCTTTGTCTGATAATACAATTCGCAGAAGGATAGTTGATATGTCAGCTAATATTGAGAAGCATGTTTCCAAAAGTATGAAGAATTCTAAATTTGCCATTCAAGTTGATGAATCGACCGACATTAGTGGAAAAGCACAGTTGCTTGCCTATATCCGACTCATTTACAATGACGAAATAATCACACAGTTTCTATTTTGCAAGGAACTTGAAAAACATACCAGAGGACAAGATATTTTCCAAACCATGTCTGAGTATTTGGAAAAAGTTGAGATTTCATGAGATTCTTGTATTGGAATTTGTACGGATGGAGCGCCATGTATGGTAAGCAATGTGAGAGACTTGGCGGCACTCATCAAACAGAAAAATCCAGATGTAATATCAACTCACTGTTTTTTACACAGAGAGGCATTAATCACCAAGACCCTTGTAGCTGATTTGAAGTTGGTTCGAGATCAGACCGCATTGTGAACTTCATCAAAGCAAAACCACTAAAGGCGCGGTTATTTGTTCAACTCTGCAAAGGTATGGAATCAAAACATCAGTGCCTAATTCTGCACTCGGAGGTTTGCTGGATGTCCCACGGAAAAGTTTTAAGTTGGGTGTTGGAACTGAAGAACGAATTAAGAGAATTTTTGGAGCAAGAAGGGAACCCATTGTACCACCAACTGGATGACAATGACTGGTGTGCAAAGCTGGCATACTTGGCCGATATCTTTTCCCGGTTCAATGTGCTCAATGCCAGTATGCAAGGCCGCGATGACAATATCCTCACAACTACAGACAAACTAACTGCATTCCAAAAAAAAGCTTCAGCTCTGGCTCGGAAGAGCGATGCAACATAACCTCGAAATGTTCCCACTGGTAAAAAGTTTTAAAACGAGCAATGAATTGTACGGCCTCAGACAGGAACATCTTGCAACACTGGTAGAAAAGATTGATCATTACTTCCCATCGTCGTCTGCAGAAAAATTTGACTGGGCTAGAGACCCCCTTTGCGAATTCCATCTGTTCAGGTTTGACATTGGATGAGGAGGAGAAAATGGCCTGCATTTCGAGTGATCGCACTTTGAAAATGAAACACGGGAGTGTGCCACTGGACTCTTTTTGGATATACAACCAGAAACAGTATCCACGCATCTCTTCAAGAGCATTAGCTATTCTTCTACAGTTCTCCACGACATATTGTTGTGAACAGGGATTTTCAGCTCTGACAAATATCAAAGACCAGAAAAGAGAAAGGCTTCTTTGTGTTGATGAGGAGATGAGAGTTTGTTTGTCTCAAATTAGACCTAATATAAATGAGATTACCCGACAAAAACAAGCTCACACCTCTCATTGAGTTTGTATACTTAAGGTTACATATGTAAGAGGCTCGTCTTTTAAGCATATTTTGGGAATGAATCATGTAGCTGCATTGTTTTATACTTTCTGGATGTCCCATGATCATATTATAAAGTAGTTGTGTTCTATGTTATGAATCAAGCACTGCTAGGAATTGTTTTTTTTTGTTTTTGAATGTATTTCTTATCAATTAAAAATTCGGTGTGGCGCGGGCAAATTTTTATTCCGAAAGTGCGGCTCAGTGAAAAAAGTTTGGGAATCACTGCCATAATTGATCAAGTAAGAGTTTTAACAACATAAGGTTAAAGTCGCAACAGGTTTATTTGGTAGCAAATGCCATTAGCTTTCGGAGCGCTGCTCCTTCGTCAGATGGAGTGAATATCTGCTCACAAACAAGGCACAGACACACAAAATCTTCACATTCTAATCAATATTCTGTAACTTGATTTTGTGTCTCTGTGCCTTGTTTGTGAGCAGATATTCACTCCATCTGACGAAGGAGCAGCGCTCCGAAAGCTAATGGCATTTGCTACCAAATAAACCTGTTGGACTTTTACCTGGTGTTGTTTAAAATCTTACTGTGTTTACCCCAGTCCAACGCCAGCATTTCCACATCGTAATTGATCAGTCCTTTTTTACACATTACAGCTGCAATATTTATAAACTTACTATTTTGCCTCATTCATTTATGATCTCCCAATTGTATATATTTGACAATACAATAGTTAACTTCAAGTCACCTCCCAGTGCAAATTTCCATTCATGCTGCTTTCTTAGCTCTCCATCTTGGCTCTGTTCATTAGAATTTCAAACCATGAGCCTTCACACCTCTATTGGTGTTTTGACTAGTCTCCAATTCAATTAAACTCATTGCATCCATACTCAACCGTTCAGGTTTGTTTCCTTGTACATGACAATACATCAATGATATTTTTTTTAAAAAACACTCGGAGGTTGAGGGGAGACCAGATAGAAGTCTACAAGATTATGAGGGACATGGACAGAGTGGATAGTCAGAAGCTTTTTCCCAGGGTGGAAGAGTCAATTACTAGGGGGCACAGGTTTAAGGTGTGAGGGGCAAGGTTTAAAGGACACGTACGAGGCAAGTTTTTTTACACAGAGGGTGGTGGGTGTCTGGAACTCGCTGCCGGGGAGGTAGTGGAAGCAGGTACGATAGTGACGTTTAAAGGGCATCTGGGCAAGTGCATGAATAGGATGGGAATGGAGGGATATGGTCCCTGGAAGGATAGGGGGTGTTAATTCAGACGGGCAGCATGGTCGGTGCAAGTTTGGAGGGCCGAAGGGCCTATTCCTCTGCTGTAATTTTTTTGTTCACTCTAGTTTTCTTCATAGAACGTAAATGACAAAAAGTTAGTTGCAGGGATAAAGAAGAGGAGAGGAGTCTAGAACGAGGGGGGCACACCGTTTCAGAATGAGGGGGTCTCCCATTGAAGATGGAGATGAGGAGGAATTTCTTCCCTCAAAGGGTGGTCAGTCTGGAATTCTCTTCCACAAAGAGCAGTGGAGGCTGCAGCTCATTGAATATACTCAAGGCTGAGTTAGAGGGTTATGCAGTGGGGAACACGCAGGAAAGTGGAGTTGATCAGATCAGTCATGGTCTCACTGGCTGACGGAGCAGCCGAGAGGGGCCGAAAGGCCTGCTCCAGCTCCTTCCCATTGCTATTTATGACTGCTGACAATCTCTTGGTTTGACAGCGGCTCTCCCACCAAGCCCGACGATTGGCCCCAGGCGATGAAGGAGTACGTACAGCGATGTTTCACAGCCTGCGAGACGGAGATGGACAAGGACCGGACCGAGAAGCTGCTCAAGGATGTTCTACAGGCTCGGCTGCAGGACGGTTCGGCTTACACGATAGATTGGAGCAACGAGCCTCTACCTGAGTATGTATCTATCACTGAATCTGTAACAAGCTCAACTGCATGGGGTGTTCCTCCTGTTCCTGTGTAACAGGCTCGAGGGCTGAATGGTCTGCTGTGTTCTCTGATTCGAAGATAAATGATGGTGGGGATTCTTTGACTGCTCCCCATCATTAATTCTCCCTGTTTCTCTGCAGCCTCACCAAGGACGACACAAAGACCACGCCTCAGAAAAAGAATCGGTGGGAGCTGCCAACCATCCAGTCCCATCGAGGGGGCCTGACATCCAGCCCTTCACAAAGATGCACCATGCCCACCGGCTCGAACCACCGCAGTGGTGCCTCGTCCCAGCGGGCACGGGGGAGTGGGCAGCCCTCCAGGTTTGGGTACCGCAACGTCTTCACGCGGGAGGAGTCCAGCTCCTCGTCCAGTGCAGGCTCCCGATCCCGGTCAGCCAGTCGATCCCGCTCCTCTTCTAGATCTCCGCACAGACGTCATCACCGCAGGTAAGGCTCATAGAGAGACTCCGCCATCATTCCCCTGCCAGTCCTCAACTCTCTCTGCCATCCGACTCTCCTCTTTTCCCTCTGAATCTCCCCTCCACTCCCCAACTCCCTTCATCTTTCTGCCCTCCAACTCGCCCCTTGCCTCCCCCTCCCAGAGTCTCCCCTCTCTCCCTCCCCGATTCTCCCCTCGCACCATCCCCACAGCTCTCCCCTTGTCCCCCAACGCTCCCCTCATCCCCACATCTGCAATTGCTGTGTCTTTCTGCTCCATGTTTCTGTCCGTGTTGACTGTTTAATCTCTGTGACAGTGACAGTGGCTCAAGCTCTGGGAGCGAGAGTAGCTCGTATTCAGGCAGTGAGACCCGTACCGGATACAGGAAGCCCTTGCAGAAGGGGCGAGGTCGTGGACGAATGGACCGGGGGCGAGGCCGGGGGCGGATGCAGAGGAACAGACGGTAAGGAGCAGCAACAGAGAGTGGAGAGCAGGCAGGCACTGCCCCATCCCAGACTAATCGAGCGGGTGGGGAACTGGGATAGTGTGCAGATGCTTTGAATTCCTCTGTCTGAGGGGTTGATGCTGTACGTTCACTGCTCTTCAATGGCATGTGTGAGCATCGCTATGAGTCTGGCTGTGTCCTTGGAAGCTGTATCACCATGTTGAGTGCCGATGCAGTCAGGGGAATGAGCCCCTAAATGCAGGAGTTACTGCCTGACTTCAGGTCTCAACCTTATCCCGTTTTCTGTATTCTCTCTTCTGAGTGTGTTTCTGTTTGAGCTATGTTCCAGAGACTGAAATCTCATCATCCAAACTCTCCCTCTCTCTCCCCGCCCCCCCTGCACAGTCGGAGGGAGATGTATGTACTATAATCCAGACCGACACTCCCCCCGGTGCCAGTACTGAGGGAGTGCTGCACCGCTAAGTGTGTTGTCTTAAGATGTTAACCTTGGGATGTAAAATGATCTTGTGGCTGTTCTCTGAAGAAGGATGAAGTGGGGGGAAAGAGAACTCCCTGGTGCCCTGGGCGCCACAACTATCCTGTCAACCCTCTACAATTAAATAGAAAGGCGATAATCTTGTCGTTGTTGCATTGCATGTGGGATCCTGCTGTGCACAGATTGGCTGTTGCGTTTTTTATTACAGTGTTGACTATTGCAAAATCGACAAAGTAGTTTGTATTTGGCAGTTCCCTGCCCAAGTGTATGTGTTTCGAACCACTCCCCACCCCTGTTGTTTCTCCCACAGGGACTTTGACATGCAGGCCGTCGGCAAGAAGGGCCGCCGGATGAAGCGGCACAGCCAGCTGGTATTCGAGGACCCTGACAAGGAGTTCAAGAAGCAGCGGCGGGCAGCCCGCTTCCAGCACGGGCAGCCCAAGAGGCTACGGTGTGAGCCCCTGGTCCTGCAGATCAACAGCTTTGACAGTGGCACTGAGCCCCTCGACTGGGACCACATCAAGATCGTGGGCACCAGCCAGGAGATCACCAAACACTACCTGCGGCTCACCTGCGCCCCGGATCCTTCCACCGTCCGGCCGGTTTCAGTGAGTGCTGCGCGCGTGTGTGCTCATGGTGGTGTGGGAGGACCCTATGCTTTCTCTCCCCTCCCCTCCCCCCGACCCCCCCTCATATGTCCCCTCCCTCGGACCTGGCTCTCATTTCTTTCCTCATCCAGTGTCCAAATGCAGTTTGCGCGCCCTGTCGCATCAAGGAACTTCTGGGGAAGAGTGATCATAATATGAGTGACTTTGATATTGAGTTTGAGAGTGGTTTAGTTGAGGATTAAATGTGGCTCGTAAATTTGGAAAAAGCTGATGATAGATCTGAGTTGGCAGCAGTGGGCTCGGAATCTGGAAACAACTGTATGTCTTCACAGTAAGAGGACGTAAAAGAACATGCCGGAAGTGGTGGAGAAACAAGGCTCGCGGGAACTTGAATAAATTAGCGTCAGGTAAGAAATCTTATTGGCGCCATTGCTAATTGATGTCCTGTCCCCTGGAGCTGAGGGGCTGTGGCCTCGGGTGCGAAAAGATCCAAGCAGATGAGAAATTAGCAAACGTAAAGAGGGAGAGAGAAACTGGGAGACTACGGGGGCCAATCGGCCCGACAGCAGTTTCCTCGGTGGCCTCAATTATTAGGGATGTGGGAAACTGGTCGTTTCAAAAATCAGTGTGGACGCGGATTTAGAATTGGAGAAGTCACTGGGAACCGGTGGATGTGGTGTACCTGGATTTTCATTTGATCCGGTGCCACACGAAGTTGTTCCCCAGTATTAAGTGGCATTATCTCTGCTTGGGCAAAAAAGCCAAGGTGGAATAAACGGGACATTTTCAGATTGCTGCAGGGATCAGTGCTGAGGGCCACGGCTATTGACCATCTGTATGATAGACAGTCGGAGAAGCAGCACGTGTTGTATCCAGGTTTGCGGACAGGTGGGGGGGTGTAAGTTGTGAGGAGGACACAAAGAGCCCGCAAAGAGAAGTTGGAGGGTTTGGTGAGCGGGCAACAAGACAGCGGGCGGATTGTGATGTGGGGATGTGGGACGGCAGGTTACCGACTCTGATCAGAAGAGGTCGAAAAGCAGATGGCGAGAGACTGAGACCTGCTTGCATTCAGAGGGACCTGGGTGTCCCTGCACAGGAATCGCAGAAGGGTTGGCAAGAATTTAGGAGGGGTACGTCAGACTTAGTTACAAAACGATTGGAGTGTAAAGAATTCTGAACACAAGTACACGGAGCTTTGGTGAGACCATTCTTGGAGTAGTGCTGGGATGAATGGGTTTTCCTTTGAGGAAACGTGGAGCAGGATGAGCCCAATATCTCCCGCCCCGCCGCCGCCGCCGCCCCCCCCCCCCCCCCCCCCCCCCCCCCGGCCAAATCCCTGGTGTGCAAGGACAGGGATAGGCCTAGGATCAGGAGACCTCCATTTCAGAAGAATGTCTTCACTCCGAGGGTTTTTGCATCTTTGTGGAGTTCTGTGCCCCAGGAAGCTCTGGACAAGGAGTCGCTGAGATCGTGGCCTCGAATCTAATTGGAGACTGTGGGATATGGAGA
>NW_027593195.1:0-36891 GCF_964213995.1 Mustelus asterias
ACTATATTTAATATCAGTGTGTATAATCTATAACAGTGTGACACTGTCCCTGTACGGACTATATTTAATATCAGTGTGTATAATCTATAACAGTGTGACACTGTCCCTGTACGGACTATATTTAATATCAGTGTGTATAATCTATAACAGTGTGACACTGTCCCTGTACGGACTATATTTAATATCAGTGTGTATATAATCTATAACAGTGTGACACTGTCCCTGTACGGACTATATTTAATATCAGTGTGTATAATCTATAACAGTGTGACACTGTCCCTGTACGGACTATATTTAATATCAGTGTGTATAATCTATAACAGTGTGACACTGTCCCTGTACGGACTATATTTAATATCAGTGTGTGTATAATCTATAACAGTGTGACACTGTCCCTGTACGGACTATATTTAATATCAGTGTGTATAATCTATAACAGTGTGACACTGTCCCTGTACGGACTATATTTAATATCAGTGTGTATAATCTATAACAGTGTGACACTGTCCCTGTACGGACTATATTTAATATCAGTGTGTATAATCTATAACAGTGTGACACTGTCCCTGTACGGACTATATTTAATATCAGTGTGTATAATCTATAACAGTGTGACACTGTCCCTGTACGGACTATATTTAATATCAGTGTGTATAATCTATAACAGTGTGACACTGTCCCTGTACGGACTATATTTAATATCAGTGTGTATAATCTATAACAGTGTGACACTGTCCCTGTACGGACTATATTTAATATCAGTGTGTATAATCTATAACAGTGTGACACTGTCCCTGTACGGACTATATTTAATATCAGTGTGTATAATCTATAACAGTGTGACACTGTCCCTGTACGGACTATATTTAATATCAGTGTGTATAATCTATAACAGTGTGACACTGTCCCTGTACGGACTATATTTAATATCAGTGTGTGTATAATCTATAACAGTGTGACACTGTCCCTGTACGGACTATATTTAATATCAGTGTGTATAATCTATAACAGTGTGACACTGTCCCTGTACGGACTATATTTAATATCAGTGTGTGTATAATCTATAACAGTGTGACACTGTCCCTGTACGGACTATATTTAATATCAGTGTGTGTATAATCTATAACAGTGTGACACTGTCCCTGTACGGACTATATTTAATATCAGTGTGTGTATAATCTATAACAGTGTGACACTGTCCCTGTACGGACTATATTTAATATCAGTGTGTGTATAATCTATAACAGTGTGACACTGTCCCTGTACAGGACTATATTTAATATCAGTGTGTGTATAATCTATAACAGTGTGACACTGTCCCTGTACGGACTATATTTAATATCAGTGTGTATAATCTATAACAGTGTGACACTGTCCCTGTACGGACTATATTTAATATCAGTGTGTGTATAATCTATAACAGTGTGACACTGTCCCTGTACGGACTATATTTAATATCAGTGTGTATAATCTATAACAGTGTGACACTGTCCCTGTACGGACTATATTTAATATCAGTGTGTATAATCTATAACAGTGTGACACTGTCCCTGTACGGACTATATTTAATATCAGTGTGTATAATCTATAACAGTGTGACACTGTCCCTGTACGGACTATATTTAATATCAGTGTGTATAATCTATAACAGTGTGACACTGTCCCTGTACGGACTATATTTAATATCAGTGTGTATAATCTATAACAGTGTGACACTGTCCCTGTACGGACTATATTTAATATCAGTGTGTATAATCTATAACAGTGTGACACTGTCCCTGTACAGACTATATTTAATATCAGTGTGTGTATAATCTATAACAGTGTGACACTGTCCCTGTACGGACTATATTTAATATCAGTGTGTGTATAATCTATAACAGTGTGACACTGTCCCTGTACGGACTATATTTAATATCAGTGTGTATAATCTATAACAGTGTGACACTGTCCCTGTACGGACTATATTTAATATCAGTGTGTGTATAATCTATAACAGTGTGACACTGTCCCTGTACGGACTATATTTAATATCAGTGTGTATAATCTATAACAGTGTGACACTGTCCCTGTACGGACTATATTTAATATCAGTGTCTATAATCTATAACAGTGTGACACTGTCCCTGTACCGACTATATTTAATATCAGTGTGTGTATAATCTATAACAGTGTGACACTGTCCCTGTACGGACTATATTTAATATCAGTGTGTATAATCTATAACAGTGTGACACTGTCCCTGTACGGACTATATTTAATATCAGTGTGTGTATAATCTATAACAGTGTGACACTGTCCCTGTACGGACTATATTTAATATCAGTGTGTATAATCTATAACAGTGTGACACTGTCCCTGTACGGACTATATTTAATATCAGTGTGTATAATCTATAACAGTGTGACACTGTCCCTGTACGGACTATATTTAATATCAGTGTGTATAATCTATAACAGTGTGACACTGTCCCTGTACGGACTATATTTAATATCAGTGTGTGTATAATCTATAACAGTGTGACACTGTCCCTGTACGGACTATATTTAATATCAGTGTGTGTATAATCTATAACAGTGTGACACTGTCCCTGTACGGACTATATTTAATATCAGTGTGTGTATAATCTATAACAGTGTGACACTGTCCCTGTACGGACTATATTTAATATCAGTGTGTGTATAATCTATAACAGTGTGACACTGTCCCTGTACAGACTATATTTAATATCAGTGTGTATAATCTATAACAGTGTGACACTGTCCCTGTACAGACTATATTTAATATCAGTGTGTGTATAATCTATAACAGTGTGACACTGTCCCTGTACGGACTATATTTAATATCAGTGTGTGTATAATCTATAACAGTGTGACACTGTCCCTGTACGGACTATATTTAATATCAGTGTGTGTATAATCTATAACAGTGTGACACTGTCCCTGTACAGACTATATTTAATATCAGTGTGTGTATAATCTATAACAGTGTGACACTGTCCCTGTACGGACTATATTTAATATCAGTGTGTATAATCTATAACAGTGTGACACTGTCCCTGTACGGACTATATTTAATATCAGTGTGTGTATAATCTATAACAGTGTGACACTGTCCCTGTACGGACTATATTTAATATCAGTGTGTATAATCTATAACAGTGTGACACTGTCCCTGTACGGACTATATTTAATATCAGTGTGTATAATCTATAACAGTGTGACACTGTCCCTGTACGGACTATATTTAATATCAGTGTGTATAATCTATAACAGTGTGACACTGTCCCTGTACGGACTATATTTAATATCAGTGTGTGTATAATCTATAACAGTGTGACACTGTCCCTGTACGGACTATATTTAATATCAGTGTGTGTATAATCTAATAACAGTGTGACACTGTCCCTGTACGGACTATATTTAATATCAGTGTGTATAATCTATAACAGTGTGACACTGTCCCTGTACGGACTATATTTAATATCAGTGTGTATAATCTATAACAGTGTGACACTGTCCCTGTACGGACTATATTTAATATCAGTGTGTATAATCTATAACAGTGTGACACTGTCCCTGTACGGACTATATTTAATATCAGTGTGTATAATCTATAACAGTGTGACACTGTCCCTGTACGGACTATATTTAATATCAGTGTGTATAATCTATAACAGTGTGACACTGTCCCTGTACGGACTATATTTAATATCAGTGTGTATAATCTATAACAGTGTGACACTGTCCCTGTACGGACTATATTTAATATCAGTGTGTGTATAATCTAATAACAGTGTGACACTGTCCCTGTACGGACTATATTTAATATCAGTGTGTGTATAATCTATAACAGTGTGACACTGTCCCTGTACGGACTATATTTAATATCAGTGTGTGTATAATCTATAACAGTGTGACACTGTCCCTGTACGGACTATATTTAATATCAGTGTGTATAATCTATAACAGTGTGACACTGTCCCTGTACGGACTATATTTAATATCAGTGTGTATAATCTATAACAGTGTGACACTGTCCCTGTACGGACTATATTTAATATCAGTGTGTATAATCTATAACAGTGTGACACTGTCCCTGTACGGACTATATTTAATATCAGTGTGTGTATAATCTATAACAGTGTGACACTGTCCCTGTACGGACTATATTTAATATCAGTGTCTATAATCTATAACAGTGTGACACTGTCCCTGTACAGACTATATTTAATATCAGTGTGTGTATAATCTATAACAGTGTGACACAGTCCCTGTACGGACTATATTTAATATCAGTGTGTATAATCTATAACAGTGTGACACTGTCCCTGTACGACTATATTTAATATCAGTGTGTGTATAATCTATAACAGTGTGACACTGTCCCTGTACGGACTATATTTAATATCAGTGTGTATAATCTATAACAGTGTGACACTGTCCCTGTACGGACTATATTTAATATCAGTGTGTATAATCTATAACAGTGTGACACTGTCCCTGTACGGACTATATTTAATATCAGTGTGTATAATCTATAACAGTGTGACACTGTCCCTGTACGGACTATATTTAATATCAGTGTGTATAATCTATAACAGTGTGACACTGTCCCTGTACGGACTATATTTAATATCAGTGTGTATAATCTATAACAGTGTGACACTGTCCCTGTACGGACTATATTTAATATCAGTGTGTGTATAATCTATAACAGTGTGACACTGTCCCTGTACGGACTATATTTAATATCAGTGTGTGTATAATCTATAACAGTGTGACACTGTCCCTGTACGGACTATATTTAATATCAGTGTGTGTATAATCTATAACAGTGTGACACTGTCCCTGTACGGACTATATTTAATATCAGTGTGTGTATAATCTATAACAGTGTGACACTGTCCCTGTACGGACTATATTTAATATCAGTGTGTATAATCTATAACAGTGTGACACTGTCCCTGTACGGACTATATTTAATATCAGTGTGTATAATCTATAACAGTGTGACACTGTCCCTGTACGGACTATATTTAATATCAGTGTGTGTATAATCTATAACAGTGTGACACTGTCCCTGTACGGACTATATTTAATATCAGTGTCTATAATCTATAACAGTGTGACACTGTCCCTGTACAGACTATATTTAATATCAGTGTGTGTATAATCTATAACAGTGTGACACTGTCCCTGTACGGACTATATTTAATATCAGTGTGTATAATCTATAACAGTGTGACACTGTCCCTGTACAGACTATATTTAATATCAGTGTGTGTATAATCTATAACAGTGTGACACTGTCCCTGTACGGACTATATTTAATATCAGTGTGTATAATCTATAACAGTGTGACACTGTCCCTGTACAGACTATATTTAATATCAGTGTGTGTATAATCTATAACAGTGTGACACTGTCCCTGTACGGACTATATTTAATATCAGTGTGTGTATAATCTATAACAGTGTGACACTGTCCCTGTACGGACTATATTTAATATCAGTGTGTGTATAATCTATAACAGTGTGACACTGTCCCTGTACAGACTATATTTAATATCAGTGTGTGTATAATCTATAACAGTGTGACACTGTCCCTGTACGGACTATATTTAATATCAGTGTGTGTATAATCTATAACAGTGTGACACTGTCCCTGTACGGACTATATTTAATATCAGTGTGTGTATAATCTATAACAGTGTGACACTGTCCCTGTACAGACTATATTTAACATCAGTGTGTGTATAATCTATAACAGTGTGACACTGTCCCTGTACAGACTATATTTAATATCAGTGTGTGTATAATCTATAACAGTGTGACACTGTCCCTGTACGGACTATATTTAATATCAGTGTGTGTATAATCTATAACAGTGTGACACTGTCCCTGTACGGACTATATTTAATATCAGTGTGTGTCTAATCTATAACAGTGTGACACTGTCCCTGTACGGACTATATTTAATATCAGTGTGTATAATCTATAACAGTGTGACACTGTCCCTGTACGGACTATATTTAATATCAGTGTGTATAATCTATAACAGTGTGACACTGTCCCTGTATGGACTATATTTAATATCAGTGTGTATAATCTATAACAGTGTGACACTGTCCCTGTACGGACTATATTTAATATCAGTGTGTATAATCTATAACAGTGTGACACTGTCCCTGTACGGACTATATTTAATATCAGTGTGTGTATAATCTATAACAGTGTGACACTGTCCCTGTACAGACTATATTTAATATCAGTGTGTATAATCTATAACAGTGTGACACTGTCCCTGTACGGACTATATTTAATATCAGTGTGTGTATAATCTATAACAGTGTGACACTGTCCCTGTACGGACTATATTTAATATCAGTGTGTATATAATCTATAACAGTGTGACACTGTCCCTGTACGGACTATATTTAATATCAGTGTGTATAATCTATAACAGTGTGACACTGTCCCTGTACGGACTATATTTAATATCAGTGTGTATAATCTATAACAGTGTGACACTGTCCCTGTACGGACTATATTTAATATCAGTGTGTATAATCTATAACAGTGTGACACTGTCCCTGTACGGACTATATTTAATATCAGTGTGTATATAATCTATAACAGTGTGACACTGTCCCTGTACGGACTATATTTAATATCAGTGTGTATAATCTATAACAGTGTGACACTGTCCCTGTACGGACTATATTTAATATCAGTGTGTGTATAATCTATAACAGTGTGACACTGTCCCTGTACGGACTATATTTAATATCAGTGTGTATAATCTATAACAGTGTGACACTGTCCCTGTACCGACTATATTTAATATCAGTGTGTGTATAATCTATAACAGTGTGACACTGTCCCTGTACGGACTATATTTAATATCAGTGTGTATAATCTATAACAGTGTGACACTGTCCCTGTACGGACTATATTTAATATCAGTGTGTATAATCTATAACAGTGTGACACTGTCCCTGTACGGACTATATTTAATATCAGTGTGTATAATCTATAACAGTGTGACACTGTCCCTGTACGGACTATATTTAATATCAGTGTGTGTATAATCTATAACAGTGTGACACTGTCCCTGTACGGACTATATTTAATATCAGTGTGTGTATAATCTATAACAGTGTGACACTGTCCCTGTACGGACTATATTTAATATCAGTGTGTATAATCTATAACAGTGTGACACTGTCCCTGTACGGACTATATTTAATATCAGTGTGTATAATCTATAACAGTGTGACACTGTCCCTGTACGGACTATATTTAATATCAGTGTGTATATAATCTATAACAGTGTGACACTGTCCCTGTATGGACTATATTTAATATCAGTGTGTATAATCTATAACAGTGTGACACTGTCCCTGTACGGACTATATTTAATATCAGTGTGTGTATAATCTATAACAGTGTGACACTGTCCCTGTACGGACTATATTTAATATCAGTGTGTGTATAATCTATAACAGTGTGACACTGTCCCTGTACGGACTATATTTAATATCAGTGTGTATAATCTATAACAGTGTGACACTGTCCCTGTACGGACTATATTTAATATCAGTGTGTGTATAATCTATAACAGTGTGACACTGTCCCTGTACGGACTATATTTAATATCAGTGTGTGTATAATCTATAACAGTGTGACACTGTCCCTGTACGGACTATATTTAATATCAGTGTGTATAATCTATAACAGTGTGACACTGTCCCTGTACGGACTATATTTAATATCAGTGTGTGTATAATCTATAACAGTGTGACACTGTCCCTGTACGGACTATATTTAATATCAGTGTGTATATAATCTATAACAGTGTGACACTGTCCCTGTACGGACTATATTTAATATCAGTGTGTATAATCTATAACAGTGTGACACTGTCCCTGTACAGACTATATTTAATATCAGTGTGTATAATCTATAACAGTGTGACACTGTCCCTGTACAGACTATATTTAATATCAGTGTGTATAATCTATAACAGTGTGACACTGTCCCTGTACAGACTATATTTAATATCAGTGTGTATAATCTATAACAGTGTGACACTGTCCCTGTACAGACTATATTTAATATCAGTGTGTGTATAATCTATAACAGTGTGACACTGTCCCTGTACGGACTATATTTAATATCAGTGTGTATAATCTATAACAGTGTGACACTGTCCCTGTACGGACTATATTTAATATCAGTGTGTATAATCTATAACAGTGTGACACTGTCCCTGTACGGACTATATTTAATATCAGTGTGTATATAATCTATAACAGTGTGACACTGTCCCTGTACGGACTATATTTAATATCAGTGTGTGTATAATCTATAACAGTGTGACACTGTCCCTGTACGGACTATATTTAATATCAGTGTGTGTATAATCTATAACAGTGTGACACTGTCCCTGTACGGACTATATTTAATATCAGTGTGTATAATCTATAACAGTGTGACACTGTCCCTGTACAGACTATATTTAATATCAGTGTGTATAATCTATAACAGTGTGACACTGTCCCTGTACGGACTATATTTAATATCAGTGTGTGTATAATCTATAACAGTGTGACACTGTCCCTGTACGGACTATATTTAATATCAGTGTGTATATATCTATAACAGTGTGACACTGTCCCTGTACGGACTATATTTAATATCAGTGTGTATAATCTATAACAGTGTGACACTGTCCCTGTACGGACTATATTTAATATCAGTGTGTGTATAATCTATAACAGTGTGACACTGTCCCTGTACGGACTATATTTAATATCAGTGTGTATAATCTATAACAGTGTGACACTGTCCCTGTACGGACTATATTTAATATCAGTGTATATAATCTATAACAGTGTGACACTGTCCCTGTACGGACTATATTTAATATCAGTGTGTATAATCTATAACAGTGTGACACTGTCCCTGTACGGACTATATTTAATATCACTGTGTGTATAATCTATAACAGTGTGACACTGTCCCTGTACGGACTATATTTAATATCAGTGTGTGTATAATCTATAACAGTGTGACACTGTCCCTGTACGGACTATATTTAATATCAGTGTGTGTATAATCTATAACAGTGTGACACTGTCCCTGTACAGACTATATTTAATATCAGTGTGTATAATCTATAACAGTGTGACACTGTCCCTGTACGGACTATATTTAATATCAGTGTGTGTATAATCTATAACAGTGTGACACTGTCCCTGTACGGACTATATTTAATATCAGTGTGTGTATAATCTATAACAGTGTGACACTGTCCCTGTACGGACTATATTTAATATCAGTGTGTGTATAATCTATAACAGTGTGACACTGTCCCTGTACGGACTATATTTAATATCAGTGTGTATAACCTATAACAGTGTGACACTGTCCCTGTACGGACTATATTTAATATCAGTGTGTATAATCTATAACAGTGTGACACTGTCCCTGTACGGACTATATTTAATATCAGTGTGTGTATAATCTATAACAGTGTGACACTGTCCCTGTACGGACTATATTTAATATCAGTGTGTATAATCTATAACAGTGTGACACTGTCCCTGTACGGACTATATTTAATATCAGTGTGTATAATCTATAACAGTGTGACACTGTCCCTGTACGGACTATATTTAATATCAGTGTGTATAATCTATAACAGTGTGACACTGTCCCTGTACCGACTATATTTAATATCAGTGTGTGTATAATCTATAACAGTGTGACACTGTCCCTGTACGGACTATATTTAATATCAGTGTGTATAATCTATAACAGTGTGACACTGTCCCTGTACGGACTATATTTAATATCAGTGTGTGTATAATCTATAACAGTGTGACACTGTCCCTGTACGGACTATATTTAATATCAGTGTGTATAATCTATAACAGTGTGACACTGTCCCTGTACAGACTATATTTAATATCAGTGTGTATAATCTATAACAGTGTGACACTGTCCCTGTACGGACTATATTTAATATCAGTGTGTATAATCTATAACAGTGTGACACTGTCCCTGTACGGACTATATTTAATATCAGTGTGTATAATCTATAACAGTGTGACACTGTCCCTGTACGGACTATATTTAATATCAGTGTGTGTATAATCTATAACAGTGTGACACTGTCCCTGTACGGACTATATTTAATATCAGTGTGTGTATAAGCTATAACAGTGTGACACTGTCCCTGTACGGACTATATTTAATATCAGTGTGTGTATAATCTATAACAGTGTGACACTGTCCCTGTACGGACTATATTTAATATCAGTGTGTGTATAATCTATAACAGTGTGACACTGTCCCTGTACAGACTATATTTAATATCAGTGTGTATAATCTATAACAGTGTGACACTGTCCCTGTACAGACTATATTTAATATCAGTGTGTGTATAATCTATAACAGTGTGACACTGTCCCTGTACGGACTATATTTAATATCAGTGTGTGTATAATCTATAACAGTGTGACACTGTCCCTGTACGGACTATATTTAATATCAGTGTGTGTATAATCTATAACAGTGTGACACTGTCCCTGTACGGACTATATTTAATATCAGTGTGTATAATCTATAACAGTGTGACACTGTCCCTGTACGGACTATATTTAATATCAGTGTGTATAATCTATAACAGTGTGACACTGTCCCTGTACGGACTATATTTAATATCAGTGTGTATAATCTATAACAGTGTGACACTGTCCCTGTACGGACTATATTTAATATCAGTGTGTATAATCTATAACAGTGTGACACTGTCCCTGTACGGACTATATTTAATATCAGTGTGTGTATAATCTATAACAGTGTGACACTGTCCCTGTACGGACTATATTTAATATCAGTGTGTATAATCTATAACAGTGTGACACTGTCCCTGTACGGACTATATTTAATATCAGTGTGTGTATAATCTATAACAGTGTGACACTGTCCCTGTACGGACTATATTTAATATCAGTGTGTGTATAATCTATAACAGTGTGACACTGTCCCTGTACGGACTATATTTAATATCAGTGTGTGTATAATCTATAACAGTGTGACACTGTCCCTGTACGGACTATATTTAATATCAGTGTGTATAATCTATAACAGTGTGACACTGTCCCTGTACGGACTATATTTAATATCAGTGTGTATAATCTATAACAGTGTGACACTGTCCCTGTACGGACTATATTTAATATCAGTGTGTATAATCTATAACAGTGTGACACTGTCCCTGTACGGACTATATTTAATATCAGTGTGTATAATCTATAACAGTGTGACACTGTCCCTGTACGGACTATATTTAATATCAGTGTGTGTATAATCTATAACAGTGTGACACTGTCCCTGTACAGACTATATTTAATATCAGTGTGTGTATAATCTATAACAGTGTGACACTGTCCCTGTACGGACTATATTTAATATCAGTGTGTGTATAATCTATAACAGTGTGACACTGTCCCTGTACGGACTATATTTAATATCAGTGTGTGTATAATCTATAACAGTGTGACACTGTCCCTGTACGGACTATATTTAATATCAGTGTGTGTATAATCTATAACAGTGTGACACTGTCCCTGTACGGACTATATTTAATATCAGTGTGTATAATCTATAACAGTGTGACACTGTCCCTGTACAGACTATATTTAATATCAGTGTGTATAATCTATAACAGTGTGACACTGTCCCTGTACGGACTATATTTAATATCAGTGTCTATAATCTATAACAGTGTGACACTGTCCCTGTACGGACTATATTTAATATCAGTGTGTATAATCTATAACAGTGTGACACTGTCCCTGTACGGACTATATTTAATATCAGTGTGTATAATCTATAACAGTGTGACACTGTCCCTGTACGGACTATATTTAATATCAGTGTGTGTATAATCTATAACAGTGTGACACTGTCCCTGTACGGACTATATTTAATATCAGTGTGTATAATCTATAACAGTGTGACACTGTCCCTGTACGGACTATATTTAATATCAGTGTGTGTATAATCTATAACAGTGTGACACTGTCCCTGTACG
Organism: Mustelus asterias; assembly: GCF_964213995.1. NCBI lineage: Eukaryota > Metazoa > Chordata > Chondrichthyes > Carcharhiniformes > Triakidae > Mustelus > Mustelus asterias. The sequence continues at coordinate 12,108 of NW_027593195.1, forward strand.
GACTATATTTAATATCAGTGTGTATAATCTATAACAGTGTGACACTGTCCCTGTACGGACTATATTTAATATCAGTGTCTATAATCTATAACAGTGTGACACTGTCCCTGTACGGACTATATTTAATATCAGTGTGTGTATAATCTATAACAGTGTGACACTGTCCCTGTACGGACTATATTTAATATCAGTGTGTATAATCTATAACAGTGTGACACTGTCCCTGTACGGACTATATTTAATATCAGTGTGTGTATAATCTATAACAGTGTGACACTGTCCCTGTACGGACTATATTTAATATCAGTGTGTGTATAATCTATAACAGTGTGACACTGTCCCTGTACGGACTATATTTAATATCAGTGTGTATAATCTATAACAGTGTGACACTGTCCCTGTACGGACTATATTTAATATCAGTGTGTATAATCTATAACAGTGTGGCACTGTCCCTGTACGGACTATATTTAATATCAGTGTGTATAATCTATAACAGTGTGACACTGTCCCTGTACGGACTATATTTAATATCAGTGTGTGTATAATCTATAACAGTGTGACACTGTCCCTGTACGGACTATATTTAATATCAGTGTGTGTATAATCTATAACAGTGTGACACTGTCCCTGTACGGACTATATTTAATATCAGTGTGTATAATCTATAACAGTGTGACACTGTCCCTGTACGGACTATATTTAATATCAGTGTGTGTATAATCTATAACAGTGTGGCACTGTCCCTGTACGGACTATATTTAATATCAGTGTGTATAATCTATAACAGTGTGACACTGTCCCTGTACGGACTATATTTAATATCAGTGTGTGTATAATCTATAACAGTGTGACACTGTCCCTGTACGGACTATATTTAATATCAGTGTGTGTATAATCTATAACAGTGTGGCACTGTCCCTGTACGGACTATATTTAATATCAGTGTGTATAATCTATAACAGTGTGACACTGTCCCTGTACAGACTATATTTAATATCAGTGTGTATATAATCTATAACAGTGTGACACTGTCCCTGTACAGACTATATTTAATATCAGTGTGTATAATCTATAACAGTGTGACACTGTCCCTGTCCGGACTATATTTAATATCAGTGTGTATAATCTATAACAGTGTGACACTGTCCCTGTACGGACTATATTTAATATCAGTGTGTATAATCTATAACAGTGTGACACTGTCCCTGTACGGACTATATTTAATATCAGTGTGTATAATCTATAACAGTGTGACACTGTCCCTGTACGGACTATATTTAATATCAGTGTGTGTATAATCTATAACAGTGTGACACTGTCCCTGTACGGACTATATTTAATATCAGTGTGTATAATCTATAACAGTGTGACACTGTCCCTGTACGGACTATATTTAATATCAGTGTGTATAATCTATAACAGTGTGACACTGTCCCTGTACGGACTATATTTAATATCAGTGTGTGTATAATCGATAACATTGTGGTAGTGACTATATTTCGTACAGGCTGCTGCCGTGTATTGGCGTTGGTGGACTGTGTTTAATCTTTATGTTGGTGTCAGTGTCTCTCTCTCTGTACAGACCATGTTTAACTTTGATTTCCCTTTATTGTATATATCACCCTTATTCTGCTGATGTTGCTGTGAGCAGTTAATGGTTTGGAGTTCACGCATTAAAGATGTTGCTCTGACTTTTCTCTCTCTTGTTTGCTCCAACTATCACTTAGATTTTATTTTCTTCCAGCCACAGCCTGCCGATACCCACACCAGCTGCTGATTATAAACAGTTTATTGGCTGTTATAATTTACATATCCCCTGTCATTTTATTTGTCCTCTTCTACAACGCACACCGTAAGTAATAATTTGTAGAGAAAGTTAAGATATGGAAACTGAGAGTTTAATATTCATATGGCACGTCTGCTAGAATTCTTTTTTTAAATTTATTTCTAATTTACTTTTCTCTGTGTACCTTGGTATAAAGGGTGAAATATGAGTCTTAAGCCAGTGTGTTGCTCGCAGTGCAGTATGTGGGAGGTCCTGGAGGCACCTGGCCTCCCGGACATCCACATCTGTGAGGGGTGTGTCGAGCTGCGGTTCCTGAGGGCCCGTGTTAGGGAGCTGGAACTGCAGCTTGACGATCTTAGGCAGGTGTGGGAGAATGAGGAGGTGATAGACAAGAGCTATCATCAGGTGGTCACACCAGGGCCACGGGAGGAGGCCAAGTGGGTGACAGCCAGGAAGGGTAAAACACGGGTGATTGAGAGCACCCCGGTGGAAGTGCCCCTACATAACAAGTACTCCTGTCTGAGTACTGCTGCGGGGGACAGCCCATCTGGGGGAAGCAGCAGTGGCCGTGTCTCCGGGGTGGAGTCCGGCCCTGTAACTCAGAGGGCTAAGGAAAGGAGGAGGAAGGCGGTATTAATCGGGGACTCGACAGTCAGGGGGACGGACAGGCGATTTTGCGGAGGCAGGCGGGAGTCTCGCATGGTGGTCTGCCTCCCTGGGGCTGGGATCCAGGATGTCGCTGGGCGAGTCCCAGAAATCCTGAGGTGGGAGGGAGAGGAGCCGGAGGTAGCGGTACATATTGGTATCGCTGATGTGGGTAAGAAGGGGGAAGGGAACATGAAAAAAGAGTATAGGGAATTAGGGAGACAGCTGAGAAGGAGGAAAGCAAAGGTAGTAATCTCGGGATTGCTGCCTGTGCCACGGGAAGGTGAGGAAAGGAATGGAGTGAGGTGGAGGATGAATGTGTGGCTGAGGGAATGGTGCAGGGGGCAGGGATTCAGGTTCCTGGACCATTGGGACCTCTTTAGGGGCAGGTGTGACCTGTATACTAAAAACGGGTGGCACTTGAATCCCGGGGGACCAATATCCTGGCAGGAAGGTTGGCTAAGGCTACTGGGGAGAGTTTAAACTAGATAGGTTGCGGGGAGGGGATCAAAGTGATGTGACTGAGAGTGAGGAAGGTAGCTCGCAAACAGAGAAGGGTTATAGGCAGTGCAAGAGGGCAGGTGGACTGGGAACAGAGAAGGGGAGAGGTCAGACCATAGGATTGAGAGGTGTCTACTCTAATGCCAGGAGTATAGTGAATAAACAACTAGCTAAAGGAGGAGAGGGCTTGGGAGATGTTAGTAGCGCTTCAACAAACCGGGTCCAGATAAAGGCTGGCATAAAGACACTTTGCCTGAATGCACGAAGCATTCGAAACAAAGTAAATGAGTTGATGGCACAAATCCATACAAATGAATATGATCTAGTGTCCATCACAGAAACGTGGTTGCAGGGTGACCGGGACTGGGAACTGAATATACAGTGTTATCAGGCATTTAGGAAGGATAGACAGGTAGAAAAAGGAGGTGGGGTAGCTTTGTTAATAAAGGATAATATCAGGACGGTAGTGAGAGACGTCATAGGCTCTAAGGAGCAAAACGTGGAATCGTTGTGGGTGGAGATAAGGAATAGTAGGGGGAGAAAGACACTGGTAGGCGTGGTCTATAGGCCCCCAAATAATAACTTAGAGGTGGGGAGGGCTATAAACAAGCAAATAATGGATGCGTGCAAAAGTGGAACGGCAATAATCATGGGGGATTGTAACCTACATATTGATTGGTCGACTCAAATTGGATGTGGAGGGCTTGAGGAAGAGTTCTTGGAATGCTGTTGGGATTGTTTCATTGAACAGTATGTTACAGAACCTACGAGAGAGCGAGCTATCTTGGATCTGGTTCTGTGCAATGAGACAGGTAGGATTAAGGATCTTCTTGTGAAGGATCCTCTTGGGATGAGTGATCATAATATGGTGGAATTTCTGATACAGATGGAGGGTGAGAAAGTAGGGTCCCAAACCAGTGTCCTCTGCTTGAACAGAGGGGAGTACGATAGGATGAGGGTGGAATTGGCTAATGTAGACTGGACGAGCAGACTGGTAGGTAGGACAGCTGAGGAACAGTGGAGGATTTTTAAGGAGATTTTTTTAAGTACTCAGCAAAAATATATTCCGGTGATAAAGAAGGACTGTAAGAAAAAGGATAACCGGACGTGGATAATGAAGGAAATAAAGGAGAGTATTAAAATAAAATCAGATGCGTACAGAGTGGCCAAAAATAGTGGAGAATTAGTGGATTGGGAAAGCTTTAAAGAAAAACAAAGAACGACTAAGAAAGCGATTAAGAAAGGAAAGATAGATTATGAAACTAAACTAGCTCAAAATATAAAAAATGATAGTAAAAGTTTTTACAAGTATATAAATAGGAATAGAGTGGCTAGAGTGAATGTTGGACCCTTGGAAGATGAGAGGGGGAATTTAATAGTGGAAAACGAGGAAATGGCTGAGACTTTAAATAAGTTCTTTGTGTCGGTCTTCACGGTGGAAGACACAAATAGTTTGCCGAATATTAGAGATCGAGAGTTGGTGGGAGGGGAGGTCCTTAATACAATTACTGTTACTAAGGAGGTGGTGCTTGGTAGACTAATAGGACTGAAGGTAGACAAGTCCCCGGGCCCGGATGGAATGCATCCCAGGGTACTGAAAGAAATGGCTGAGGTAATAGCAGATGCGTTAGTAGTAATTTATCAAAATTCGCTGGACTCTGGGGTAGTGCCGGCTGACTGGAAAACAGCTACTGTTACGCCGCTGTTTAAAAAAAGAAGTAGACAAAAGGCGGGTAACTACAGGCCGGTTAGCTTAACGTCCGTAGTTGGGAAGATGCTAGAGTCCATTATTAAAGAGGAAATAACAGAGCACCTGAATAAGAATGGTTCGATCAAACAGACGCAGCATGGATTCATGAAGGGAAAGTCGTGTTTGACGAATCTACTGGACTTTTATGAAGATGTCACTAGTGCGGTTGACAGAGGGGAACCGGTGGATGTGGTGTTTTTAGATTTCCAGAAGGTGTTCGATAAGGTGCCTCACAAAAGGTTGCTGCAGAAGATTGGGGTACACGGAGTTAGGGGTAAGGTGTTGGCGTGGATTGGGGATTGGCTATCTAACAGGAAGCAGAGAGTTGGGATAAATGGGTGCTTTTCTGGTTGGCAGTTGGTGACCAGTGGCGTGCCACAGGGATCAGTGCTGGGGCCTCAATTGTTTACCATTTACATAGATGATCTGGAGGAGGGGACTGAATGTAGGGTATTCAAGTTTGCTGATGACATGAAGGTGAGTGGGAAAGCGAATTGCGTGGAGGACGCGGAAAGTCTGCAGAGAGATTTGGATAGGCTGAGCGAGTGGGCGAGGATCTGGCAGATGGAATATAACGTTAGCAAATGTGAGGTTATCCACTTTGGAAGAAATAATAGTAAATTGGAATATTATTTAAATGGAGAAAAATTACATCGTGCGACTGTGCAGAGGGACCTGGGGGTCCTTGTGCACGAATCGCAAAAACTCGGTCTGCAGGTGCAGCAGGTGATCAAGAAGGCGAATGGAATGTTGGCCTTTATCGCGAGGGGGATAGAATATAAAAGCAGGGAGGTCTTGCTGCAACTGTACAAGGCACTGGTGAGGCCGCAACTGGAGTACTGTGTGCAGTTTTGGTCCCCTTATTTGCAAAAGGATATATTGGCCTTGGAGGGAGTGCAGAGAAGGTTCACCAGGTTGATACCGGAGATGAGGGGTGTAGCTTATGAGGAGAGATTAAACAGATTGGGTCTGTACTCGTTGGAGTTTAGAAGGATGAGGGGTGATCTTATAGAGACATATAAGATAATGAAGGGGCTGGATAGGGTAGAGGTGGAGAGATTCTTTCCACTTAGAAGGGAAACCAGAACTAGAGGGCACAGCCTCAAAATAAGGGGGGGCCGGTTCAGAACAGAGTTGAGGGGGAACTTCTTCTCTCAGAGGGTAGTGAATCTCTGGAATTCTCTGCCCATTGAAGTGGTGGAGGCTTCCTCGTTGAATATGTTTAAATCACGGGTAGATAGTTTTCTGATCGATAAGGGAATTAGGGGTTATGGGGAGCAGGCGGGTAAGTGGAACTGATTCGCTTCAGATCAGCCATGATCTTGTTGAATGGCAGGGCAGGCTCGAAGGGCCAGATGGCCTACTCCTGCTCCTATTTCTTATGTTCTTATGTTCTTATTCCGCTTCCTGCATCATTTTCCTATTTCATTACCGTTTTTTTCCCTACATCTCGTGAAGAAGGAAGCGCGCTCAGTAATGTTAGCCCAAAATGATGAACTTAGTCAAAGGACTGATGTTTTGTTCCTGAGATCTGATTTCACCTTCTGCATGTGATGTGGGTCAGGCAGCACTGTGATGATTTGTGCCTATAAGTAATGATTTTACTCATATCTCTCTGCAGAGTATTCAAACAGGCCCTGGTATGTTATTGTGCAGGTTTATCTATAACCGGAATCCTCTAATTGTTACTGAGGCAATATAATGGACATTATGTTTATTTTTCATCTGGCCTCATGCACTGTCCTGGGGGTTTTATGGGCCTTTTGGACTTGCTGGGTGGAGCGTGATTGACAGGTCCGATGCTGCCTGTGGGACAATTTTTTCCGCAGCTCAGTCCAAGGTTTTAGTTTCATTTTTCTCAGATGCTGTTTGGACTTGAGACAGAAAGCATTGTCTCTTGTTTTCCCCTCTCTTTGGAGTCAGAATTTCTGTGTCTGTTAGTTGCTGTGAGAAGCCGATGGAGGCAGCCAGTGTCACTGTCACTCTCTCTGCAGGAGCCTTTTGGAAAGTTCGAGAACTGGGAGGCCTCAGAGTTTTAATCCAACATTCAAAGGACTGATTCACAGCAAGTGTAAAAAAGCTGCAAGATCCAGCATCGCGTAAGCATACTTGCTGTTCGTGCCAGGTCTAGGATGGGGTGTATGTCTGTGGGCATTAATTTCTTTGGAACATCAGAGATCGCGAGCTGTTAAGGTTTGTACTGTGTCATGTTTCAATCTTGTAATTGGTAAAAGTTATGCTAATTCTTTCTGTTATATTTCAGCTTTGTTCTTAAATAAACTTTCTTTGTTAAAAGCTCCCTAATGGGTCACTTGAATCATACCTGCAGTGAAACACCTTCTGCTCACCCATACCAAATCCAAATGTAAAAACTCTTCTTGGAGACCTTGGAGTTTCTGCCCTGAGTCTTTACAGAACCCTGAGTGAGATGAAGTGGTTGGTCCAGGAGTCTCATTCACTTTGGGATTGAGGACAGGTTGCAGAGCCGAGAGGGCCATTCAGAGTCCATCCCACACTGAAAGGTTGGCAGCCCCATCTGTCAGAGCAGAGGACTGCCTATCTCGATGGGAGAAAGAGAGAGTGCTCAAGACGGAACTGCCCTATGAAGAACTTCCACCATAGAGGGTGGGAGGTGGTGGGAGGCACCTCCACAAGATGGCCTGTGGCTACAACTGTGGCCCTCTGCCAATCACTGCCATTGGGCTGGAAATGGAGAAGAATTAACAAATTTAAGGATTCTTGGAGAATTATTACCTGTGCATAGAACATAGAACATTACAGCGCAGCACAGGCCCTTCGGCCCTCGATGTTGCGCCGACCTGTGGAACCAATCTAAAGCCCCTCTAATCTACACTATTCCAATATCATCCATATGTTTATCCAATAACCATTTGAATGCTCTTAATGTTGACGAGTCCACCACTGCTGCAGGCAGGGCATTCCACGCCCTTACTACTCTCTGAGTAAAGAACCTACCTCTAACATCTGTCCTATATCTCTCACCCCTCAATTTAAAGCTATGTCCCCTCGTGTTAGCCATCACCATCCGAGGTAAAAGGCTCTCACTATCCACCCTATCTAATCCTCTGATCATCTTGTATGCCTCTATTAAGTCACCTCTTAACCTTCTTCTCTCTAACGAAAACAACCTCAAGTCCCTCAGCCTTTCCTCATATGGTCTTCCCACCATACCAGGCAACATCCTGGTAAATCTCCTCTGCACCCTTTCCAACACTTCCACATCTTTCCTATGATGCGCGACCAGAACTGTACGCAATACTCCAAATGCGGCCGCACCAGAGTTTTGTACAGTTGCAGCATGACCTCATGGCTCCGAAACTCAATCCCTCTACCAATAAAAGCTAACACACCATATGCCTTCTTAACAACCCTATCAACCTGGGTGCCAACTTTCAGGGATCTATGCACATGGACACCCAGATCCCTCTGTTCATCCACACTACCAAGTATCTTACCATTAGCCCAGTACTCTGTATTCCTGTTACTCCTTCCAAGTGTGAGGAATCACCTCACACTTTTCTGCATTAAACTCCATTTGTCACCTCTCAGCCCAGCTCTGCAGCTTATCTATGTCCCTCTGTAACCTGCCACTTCCCTCCGCACTGTCCACAACTCCACCGACTTTAGTGTCATCCGCAAATTTACTAATCCATCCTTCTACGCCCTCATCCAGGTCATTAATAAAAATGACAAACAGCAGTGGCCCCAAAACAGATCCTTGCGGTACACCACTAGTAACTGAACTCCAGGATGAATATTTCCCATCAACCACCACCCTCTGTTTTCTTACAGCTAGCCAATTCCTGATCCAAACCACTAAATCACCCTCAATCCCATGTGTCCGTATTTTCTGCAATAGCTTACCAAGGGGAACCTTATCAAACGCTTTGCTGAAATCCATATACACCTCATCAACCGCTTTACCCTCATCCACCTCTTTGGTCACCTTCTCAAAGAACTCAACAAGGTTTGTGAGGCACGACCTACCCTTCACAAAACCGTGCTGACTATCCCTAATCAAATTATTCCTTTCTAGATTATTATAAATCCTATCTCTTATAATCCTTTTCAAAACTTTGCCCACAATAGAAGTAAGGCTCACCGGTCTATAATTACCAGGGTTGTCCCTACTCCCCTTCTTGAACAAGGGGACAACATTTGCTATCCTCCAGTCTTCTGGCACTGTTCCTGTAGACAATGACGACACAAAGATCAAAGCCAAAGGCTCTGCAATCTCCTCTCTAGCCTCCCAGAGAATCCTAGGATAAATCCCATCCGGCCCAGGGGACTTATCTATTTTTACCCTATTCAGAATTGCTAACACCTCCTCCTTATGAACCTCAATCCCGTCCAGTCCAACAGCCTGCATCTCAGTACTCCCCTCGACAACACTGTCCCTCTCCTGTGTGAATACCGATGAAAAATATTCATTTAGTGCCTCTCCTATCTCTTCAGACTCCACGCACAACTTCCCACTACTGTCCTTGACTGGCCCTAATCTTACCCTAGTCATTCTTTTACTCCTGACATACCTATAGAAAGCTTTAGGGTTTTCCTTGATCCTACCTGCCAAAGACTTCTCATGTCCCCTCCTGGCTCTTCTTAACTCTTTCTTTAGGTCCTTCCTGGCTAACTTGTGACTCTCAAGTGCCCTAACTGAGCATTCACGTTTCATCTTAACATAAGTCTCCTTCTTCCTCTTCACAAGAGATTCAACCTCCTTAGTAAACCACGGTTCCCTCACACGTCCGCTTCCTCCCTGCCTGACAGGTACATATTTATTGAGGATGCGTAGTAGGTGTTCCTTGAACAAGCAGCACATTACAATTGTGCCCATCCCCTGCAGTTTCCTTCCCCAACCTATGCCACCTAAATCTCACCTAATCGCATCCACTGTTTCCACAGATTTAAGAACCAGACCAGAAACTCTGAGATATTTTATGAAGTTAGCCTAGATCCTATGATTCCAGTGAACTACTAGAAAGCTTTTATCAAAACAAACTTTATTTAAGAACAAAGTTAGAATATAAGAAAAAAAGTAATATAACTTTTACCAATTAAAATACTTAAAGATGACAAAGTACAATTCTTATCAGCTAGCTATCTCTGTTGTTCCAATTTAGCAATATTCCCCACACAGATATAAATCCCTTCTTTGGAACCATTTATCAGAGAAAAACCAAATATGCTCACATGACTACTGGATTTCCAGCCTTTTAACCTCTGGAGCGTGATCCACACAGGCACTCACCTTCAAATTCTCCTGCAACAACTTCCAGAGAAAGCTCCACCTCCAGACAGTAGAATCGCAGAGAAAGAGATTTATTTCTTGGCAGATTCCAGTCTCCACTTCAGACAGAGCAAGAGATAAAGAGAAAGCAACCTCTCTCTACAGATCCCAAAAAGCAGACTGCGTTCTCTGTGAGAGCCTAGTTGTACCCAGTCATATGACCTATCATTCAATCAACCTAATCAAGCCCTACTCTGCAGTATCCCAGAGGAAAACACAAAATAACAGAATCCTGCTTAGGTCAGATTAATACAAAAATGGTAGCAATTAAGATCAATTATGTCGCTGCAGTAACAATAGAGGATGCCGGTTATACAGACAGAATGGCACCGGTAATGAAAACAAACTGCTACAACAGATCCTGCACGAAAACATGACAAGTACACTTCTTAAAGGCATAGTATCAGCACAGTAACTACGTCCTTTAATATCCTAACATGCAACCTCGCATGGGCAGGCTGAGTGTGAGGGCATATGCATGGCAGATACAATATAATGTGGATAAATGTGAGGTAGCAATCATAGGAAGACAGAGAGGTGGATACTCAGCGAGACCTTGGTGTCCTCGTGCATCAGTCGCTGAAAGTAAGCGCGCAGGTACAGCAGGCAGTAAAGAAGGCAAATGGTGTGTTGCCTTCAAAGCGAGAGGATTTGAGGATTGTTATAATTCAGGTCAGAAACTGCAAAGTGTTCTATGGAGCCCGCCTGGATCATAGGTTTTACACTCTGAATTCGGCTAGGGTAAGGGAGATGTTTCCTTAGGTATGATTCAAATGATCCACCAGGGAGCTTTTGTCACACAACGCTTATTTAAGAATATAGTTAACATGTGGGGAAAGAAAATTAGTAACAACTTTTATCAATTACAAACAAAAAACATGATAATGTATAATCTTTAACAAATATATCTCAAATGTTCCAATCAAACAAGATTCCCTTTCCACAGGTTTCACACAGCAAAGACTAATGCTCACGTGATACTGGGACTGAGTCCTTTGGATGAATGCTGCAGTTCTATTGAGGCACACACAGACAAGGTTGGGGTCAGAACAACTTCCCAGAACACCAGGGAGAGACTCTGGTCGAGCCACCAACTGCAGATTCTCCACTCCAGGAAGGCAAGAAGCCTTGCTTTCATCTAACCAGCAGAATTTCCAAAAATCAGGGAGAGAGAGAGAGAGAGACACTTCTGTTCAGCTTGATGCCCCTTCTAAACTCAAACTGCTGCCAGCCAAAACAGAAAATTAAACCTTAAATTCGCTAGGAAGGAGAAAAACTGTCCAGAATACATGACCTTCCTCCTAACAATGCAGGATCATAAAAGATCCCAAAGTTAAAATAAACCCCATTTAAACCACTGAAGGAGCAATAAAGATTCTTTAACAGATGGCCTGGCGACAATGAAACCAAGACTGCTTATAGCTACAGAGAAGCTGATTTAAAAAAAACACTTTGTAAAGATACATTAACGTCACAGTATAGGGATAGGGATGTCTTGCTGCAATTGTACAGGGCATTGGTGAGGCCACACCTGGAGTATTGCGGGCAGTTTTGGTGTCCTTATCTAAGGAAGGATGTCCTTGCTATAGAGGGAATACAGCGAAGGTTTACCAGGCTGATTCCTGGGATGGCAGGTCTGTCATTATGAGGAGAGATGAAGTCGGTTAGGATTATATTCACTGGAGTTTAGAAGAGTGAGAGGGGATCTCATAGAAACTTATAAAATTCTAACAGGATTAGACAGGGTAGATTCAGAAAGAATGTTCCCAATGGTGGGGGAGACTAGAACTAGGCGCATAGTTTGAGGATAAGACAGAGATGAAGAGACATTTCTTCACCCAGAGGGTGGTGAATGTGTGGAATTCACTACCACAGAAAGTAGTTGAGGCCAAAATGTTGTGAGATTTCAAGAAGAAATTAGATATAGCTCTTGGGGATAAAAGGATCAAGGGATGGGGGGGTAAGGGGGGAATCAGGATATTGAATTCGATGATCAGCCATGATCAATATGGATGGCGGAGCAGGCTCGAAGGGCCAAATGGCCTCCTCCTGCTTCGAGTTTCTGTGTAATCCATCAGTGTACCGACAACTGAACAACGAGGAACACTACAGACAGTTACCCACAGATCTTACCAAAGGACACACCCGTCAACTCAACACTCTGATCAAAACCTTTGATCCGGACCTTCAGAGCACCCTCCGTGCTCTCATCCCACGTACTCCACGCGTTGGAGATCTCTACTGCCTCCCAAAAATACACAAGGCAAACACACCCGGCCATCCCATCGTATCGGGCAATGGGAGCCTGTGTGAGAACCTCTCCGGCTATGTCGAGGGCATCTTGAAACCCATTGTACAAAGAACCCCCAGCTTTTGTCGCGACACTACGGACTTCCTACAGAAACTCAACACACATGGAGCAGTTGAACCAGGAGCACTCCTCGTCACAATGGATGTCTCGGCACTCTACACCAGCATCCCCCACGATGATGGCATTGCTGCAACGGCCTCAGTACTCAATGCCGTCAACTGCCAGTTACCAGATGCAATTTTACAACTCATCCGCTTCATCCTGGACCACAATGTCTTCATCTTCAACAACCAGTTCTTCATCCAGACACACGGAACAGCCATGGGGACAAAATTCGCACCTCAATATGCCAACATCTTCATGCACAGGTTCGAACAAGACTTCTTCACCGCACAGGACCTTCAACCAATGCTGTACACTAGATACATCGATGACATTTTCTTCCTTTGGAGTCATGGTGAGCAATCACTGAAACAACTATATGATGACATCAACAAGTTCCATTCCACCATCAGACTCACCATGGACTACTCTCCGGAATCGGTTGCATTCTTGGACACACGCATCTCCATTAAGGACGGTCACCTCAGCGCCTCACTGTACCGCAAGCCCACGGATAACCTCATGATGCTCCACTTCTCCAGCTTCCACCCTAAACACGTTAAAGAAGCCATTCCCTACGGACAAGCCCTCCGAATACACAGGATCTGCTCGATGAGGAGGATCGCAACAGACACCTCCAGACGCTGAAAGATGCCCTCATAAGAACAGGATATGGCGCTCGACTCATCGATCAACAGTTCCGACGCGCCACAGCGAAGAACCGCACCGACCTCCTCAGAAGACAAACACGGGACACAGTGGACAGAGTACCCTTCGTTGTCCAGTACTTCCCCGGAGCGGAGAAGCTACAGCATCTCCTCTGGAGCCGTCAACATGTCATTGATGAAGACAAACATCTCGCCAAGGCCATCCCCATACCCCCACTTCTTGCCTTCAAACAACCACGCAACCTCAAACAGACCATTGTCCGCAGCAAACTACCCAGCCTTCAGGAGAACAGTGACCACGACACCACACAACCCTGCCACAGCAACCTCTGCAAGACGTGCCGGATCATCGACACGGATGCCATCACCTCACGTGAGAACACCATCTACCAGGTACACAGTACCTACTCTTGCAACTCGGCCAACGTTGTCTACCTGATACGCTGCAGGAAAGGATGTCCCGAGGCATGGTACATTGGGGAAACCATGCAGACGCTATGACAACGGATGAATGAACACCGCTCGACAATCACCAGGCAAGACTGTTCTCTTCCTGTGGGGGAGCACTTCAGCAGTCACGGGCATTCAGCCTTGGATCTTCAGGTAAGCGTTCTCCACGGTGGCCTTCACAACACACGACAGCGCAGAGTCGCTGAGCAGAAACTAATAGCCAAGTTCCCGGCCTAAACCGGGATGTTGGATTTATGTCACATTATCAGTAACCCCCACAGCTTTCCCCCTGATCTTGCAGAATTTCACTGGCTGTTCTGTCTGGAGACAATACACATCTCTTTAACCTGTGTTTAATGTTCCCTCCACCCACATTATCTGTACCTTTAAGACCTGGCTGGCTGTAGAGATTTGCATTCTAATTAGTATTCTGTAACTTGATTCCTGTCTCTGTGCACTGTTGGAGAACAGATATCCACTCCATCTGACGAAGGGGCAGCGCTCCGAAAGCTTATGGTATTTGCTACCAAATAAACCTGTTGGACTTTAACCTGGTGTTGTGAGACTTCTTACTGTGCTATGAGAGGACACAGGTTTAAGGTGCTGGGGGGTAGGTACAGAGGAGATGTCAGGGGTAAGTTTTTCACTCAGAGGGTGGTGGGTGAGTGGAATCGGCTGCCGTCAGTGGTGGTGGAGGCAAACTCGATAGGGTCTTTTAAGAGACTTCTGGATGAGTACATGGGACTTAATAGGATTGAGGGTTATAGGTAAGCCTATATATAGGCCTAGGTAGGTAGGGACATGACCGGTGCAACTTGTGGGCCGAAGGGCCTGTTTGTGCTGTATTTTTTCTATGTTCTATGCCACACAGGGAGATCAATCCATGATTTCCCTTGGATCAAATAGGTTTTTTGCAGTTATAAAGGTCCGAGAGCAGAATGCACGTAGCAGAACAACGTGTTGGACAGCTGAACATAAGAACAAGTAAGAGACTGGCCCTGTGGGAGAGGGGTTCTGGAAAAAAACCAATCAAAATGGAGGACCGACCCCATGGCCACCATTTATTTCTGAATCACTGACCATCTGGTCATTATCACATTGCTGCTGTTGGGAGTTTTCTCTGCATAAATTGTCTGCCACTTTTCCTACGTTTCAGCAGTGACGATACTTCAAAAATATTGTGTTGGCTAGAAAGCATCCAGGGTTATGAAAAGTGCCGGATAAATATGTCTTTTATCCAGCATATTGTCACACCAAGAAATCATGAAGGAGAATATATATATCTATGTCATCCTGTCTACTGCATCAAAGCATTATTTCTGGAAATCACTGAGAGAGGCCATGATTTGTTATGACTCACACAAAAGGAACTTCTCGCCTTCAGAAAACCTCAGCAACTTTGTTACTTCTAAAGATGCCAGCTGACCACAGAAATTAATGCACAAATGCCCCTTTACATACCTGAACAGCCCTTGTCAATGGAGACGATCTGTCTATGGAGACAAAACGCCCTGAAAACTTTGGTAAACTTATTCATTCTTGGGATGTGGGAGTCGTTGGCTGGGCCAGCATTTATTACCCATCCCTCATTGCTCTTGTACAGAGAGAGCATTTCAAAGTCAACCCCATTTCTGCAGATATTAAGTCAAATGAAAGGCCAGACTGGGTAAGGTTGGCAGATTTCCATCCTTAAAGGACATTAGTGAACCAGATAGGTTTTTGCGACTATCGATAATGTTCAGCATGAGACTTTTAATTCCAGATTTTTATTGAATTCAAATTTCACCAATTGCCGTGGTGGGTCCCCAGAACATTACCCTGTGTCTCTGGATTGTCGCTATGCTACCATTTCCCCTCAAATAGAATCCCCACAGTGCAGAAGGAGGCCCTTTGGCCCATTAAGTCTGTACCGACAACATTTCCATCCAGACCCTATCCCCATAACTCCACGTATATGCTCCGAGGGTCCTCCTCATACCAGGGGGGAATTTAGCACGACCAATCAACCTAACCTGCACACTGTCAGATTGTGGGAGGAAACCGGAGCACCCGAAGGAAAACGTGCAAACTCCGTACAGTCACCTGAGGCCAGATTTGAACCCAGGTCCCTGGCGCTGTGAAGCAGCAGTGCTAATCACTGTGTTGCCATAATGAATGGATGAAACTTTAACCATGTCAAGAATCCAGTCTAAGAATATACTCCTTTGTCCAAAACAAGGAGAAGAAGTGAGGGTTATGTCACATCAGCCACCCCACCAAGCTGCTAGAACCTGTATATTGCCTCATGAAACTAAAGGAGGAATTCGGCCATCTTCCATCAACAGAGCAGCGGAATCAGAGCTCTGTCCACCTTTAAATCACTGTGTCCTCATCTGCACTATATCCAGGAGAAAATCTGAACTAATTCCTACTACAAAACTAATCATTTCCAAGTGCATCCCAGATCAGCCATGATCTTATTGAATGGCGGGGCAGGCTCGAGGGGCTAGATGGCCTACTCCTGCTCCTATTTCTTATGTTCTTATGTTCTTATGTTGTGAAAAGTGTATGAGCCAGTATCAGCCTCAGACTGAATCCGCAGGAATACATAATTGGACTTGGATTCTGGACACTGGCCTCAACTGAAACAATCCTTCTTGCATCTGGTCTTTTCCCAGTATCTCTTCTCTGCACAGTGACACCACCTCTGTGTAAAATAAACTGACCCTCTGAGTTTAACCTGTCTCGATTTTGCTGAGGGTTTTTTTCTAATTGAGGATTTGATCACTCCAAAACTGAAGGATTGGGGGGAAATAGGCCACCAATTCAAAAGACAGAAATCGAAGACTCCAATCTATTTTCAGATGATTGTTGTGGGGAGAAACAGAGCTGTTTAAAGAAATCCCCCTTCTGTCCGTAACAACATCTATGGTTCCTTCTTGCATAGACTCATAGAATAGTTACAACACGGAAGGCCATTCAGACCGCATGTCTGTGCTAGCTCTCTGAAAGGGAAGGGTCAGTGATTGGGTTGTGGGGGGGTGAGTGATTGGGTTGGGGGGATTGTATACCTGGGTTGTTGGGGAGGGGGTCAGTGATTGTCATCAGTGCTGTTAGTCTGTTATATTGAGACTTTATACAGTGATGGACCCTGTGCTCACTCTCTCTCCGTCTCTATCCCCACAGTTCAAGAGGCCGCAATGGAAGCACAACTAGCTGCCATTAGAAAAGCAACTCAACACCAATTTAATCAGATCTAGCTTTGCGTCTTGCTACAAGGTTCAGTATTGGAGTTGGAATTTCCATGATGTAGCTTACAAGCAGAGTACAATAATAAATCTCATTGCGCTGTGCCAGAGTGTAATGTGATTTTATTGAAACCTCTGAAATCCACGTAGATTTTCCCTCTCCCTGCAAGAGAGGCCAGAACTAAGGGACACAGTTTCTAAAGGAGGGGGTCTCTCTGTTATGATGGAGATGAGAATATTTTTTCTCTCAGCGTTTGGAACTCTCTTCCCCAGAGCGTGGTGGGGACAGGGTCAGTGAATATTTAACTATTAGGGGGCTGGACCCGAACGCCAAACTACATCACGGCAGATCCTCGGGTGGATGGAGCTATTACAAGGGGGCATAATTATAGGGTTCATGGTGGGAGATATAGGAAGGATATCAGAGGTAGGTTCTTCACGCAGAGAGTGGTTGGGGTGTGGAATGGACTGCCTGCAGTGATAGTGGAGTCAGACACTTTAGGATCATTTAAGCGGTTATTGGATAGGCACATGGAGCACACCAGGATGGTAGGGAGTGGGATAGCTTGATCTTGGTTTCAGATGAAGGTCGGCACAACATCGTGGGCCGAAGGGCCTGTTCTGTGCTGTACTGTTCTATGTTCTATGTACATCATGAAGCCAGACCCAACCATTGTTCTATTTTGGCATAAATGTGAGTAAAAGATGCTCCACCACTGACAAATTAGGTATTTTTTAATCAAAATAAGCTTTATTCATAACATAATTTTAGTATAACTCTTAACAAAATGAAACAGTTTAGATCTTAACCAGTGAACAATCTTTAAACATTAAATAATTATTAACTTCTAATATCACTATTTCAGTTCCAATTAAGCACCATTTCTCGTGTGGACTTAAAACCCACTTTAACTATAGTCAGCAAAGCACATATACTTGGTCTGACTTGGGTAACAACCTTGGAACTTTCAGGGAGAGATTCTTTCTAGCAGCTCGAGTCACCAACTGCTCTTTTAAAATGAAACTTTTTTCTGTTACAAGGCTAGCTCCTCCCACTAATGTCACATGACTGTCAACTCAGTCTGAAATCCCAGGAGGACCCAAGTAACCAAAAGTGCATTAACTCTACAGGTTAACACATTCCGAGCTAAAATGAGTTATTATCCTGCTCTTCAGCATCTGCTGCCGTCCCTCCAACCTCACTGCTTGTAACAAAACACGGAATCTTAAACCCCTCAAACACAAAATGTAAGAATAGCGCAGTATCATTGCGTGAGGCAGAGGTAGATAGACTCTTGCCTGGTGAATTATAGCAAGTCACCGAGAAACATAGAAAATAGGAGCAGGAGTAGGCCATTCAGCCCTTCGAGCCTGCTGTGCCATTCAAGAATTAATCATAGGTGGACTGTAGAATTGAGGCCACAATCAGATCTGCCGTGAGCTTATTGAATGGCGGAGCAGGCTCAAGGAGCCAAGTGGCCGACTCCTAATTCCTATGTTCACAGGACATTGATTCGATTTGATTTATTATTGTCACATGTATGGGATACAGTGAAAAGTATTGTTTCTTTCGTGCTATACAAAGCATACCGTTCATAGAGTACAGAAGGGAGAAGGAAAGGAGGAGAATGTAGTGTTATAGTCATAGAGAAAGATCAACTTAATATAAGGTAGGGCCAGCATCTGTAAGGAGAGAAAAGAGCTGAGGTTTTGTGGCTATGATTCATCTTTCATTCCCTCTCCCTGCAGGATAAATATCTCCCACTTCCTTTTAGCTTTGACAAAGGGTCATCTGGACTCGAAATGTCAGTTCTTTTCTCTCCTTACAGATGCTGCCAGGCCTGCTGAGATTTTCCAGCATTTTCTCTTTTGGTTTCAGATTCCAGCATCCGCAGTAATCTGCTTTTATTAACATAAGGTGGGTCCATTCAAAAGTCTGATGGCAGCAGGGAAGAAGCTGTTCTTGTGTCGGTTATACACGTCCTCAGAGTTTTGTATCTTTGTCCCGACAAAGAATACATCAAGAAATATTGAGGTCTCGCAAGAAAGGAACTGCAATAATCTTGGATAACTTTAGTCTTCACATCATTTGAACTAATCATTGAGTGCATTTGAAAGTTTCTTTCGAACAATATATTCTGGAACCAATCAGGAAACAGGCTATCTTGGACTTGGTAACGTTTAGTAGGACAGGATTTATTAATAACCTGATAAAAATTCTCCATGATAGAATTTCACATTTGAGAGTGAGAAGTGTGGGCTCATTACTAGTGTCCTAAACTAAATCAAGGCAATTACAAGGGAATGAAAACAGAGTTGGCTAAACTGAACTCTTTGAGAGTGAGAAGTGTGGGTTCATAACTAGCGTCCCAAACAAAATAACAGCTATTACAAGGGTACGAAGACAGAGTTGGCTAAAGTGGACTGGGTAAATAGGTTAAAAGATGGGAGAGAAACATTGACAGACATTCACAGAGACATTGCACAAATCTCAACAAAAATTTATTCCAGTGAGAAAGGAAGTCTCTGCCCCAAGGGAAAGTTTTTAAAAAACAAACAAAAAGTAGAGAGAAATTAGGGTATAAGAGGAAACTGTAAGGAATGTGAAAACAGCAAGTATATAAAAAGGCAGAGAGTAGCTAAAGCATTAGAAGTTGAGACTGGGGCAATTAATAATGGGAAACAAGGGAATGACAGACGCTTTGAAGAATTTTGTAAATTTTGGGTATGGCACAGTGGTTAGCAATACTGCCTCAAGCGCCTGAGACCCAGGTTCAGTTCCAGCCTTGGGTAACTGTGTGGAGTTTCCACGTTCTCCCCGTGTCTGCATGGGTTTTCCTCTCACACCCAAAGATGTACAGGTTAGGGGGATTGGCCATGCTTAATTGTTCCTTAGTGGAAGGAAACCGGAGCACCCAGAGGAAACCCGTGCAGACATGGGGAGAAGGTGCACACTCCACACATACAGTGACCCAAGGCCGGAATTGAACCCGAGTCCCTGGCGTTGTGAGGCAGCAGTGCTAACCATTGTGCCGCCGTGCCGCCCCTTGATTTCCTTCTTCCCTCCAAGTCTATCCATCTCAGTGTTAAACATAGTGGGCATTCATACACCCTGGGCAGAGAATTCCAAAGGTTCACAGCATTGTAAAGAAATCGCTACGCCGTTCAGTGCTAAATGACCAATCAGTCTTTAGCTAGTTCTGGATTCACCAGCCAGCGAAGGTGCTTCTTGGCAGCTAGGACAGGCCCTCCCCCACTTTCAGAGGCACACATGTCACAACATGTGAACCAAGCTGTCCATTCATTTACTTACCGGCTCGCTGACTGAAGTGGGTGGACAGAGATCAATAAGCAATAGCACATTGCACACAGTTAAAACAGTCAAACAATTTCATTACACATTTTTATTCCAATCCAAGACGCAAACTTTTGCTAGTCTGTAAAAGCCAGTCTGCTCTGAAGAGAAAGCACTTTGTTAGAAATGGACTGTGAAAGTTCTGCACATTCCCAGCTCCCTGGGATCAGGGGCTGTTGTAACTCTGCTCACTGTCGCCCAATCAAAAGAGGCAGTTCCATTAAAATTGCCAACTGATTTTGCCCAGCCTTTGCAGCAAGAGGGTTTCTGCTCAGTTCGGTTAACCCTCCTCACATCTCCTCCAAACAGCCAAGGTACGCTGTGTTAACGCAGCCCGCTGGTCTGATCCTGACTCTCATACAGATTATATCCAGACCAATGACCTGGCAATCAACGCCCCAGTCGGGGATTGAAGAGGTCACAGGTATAGAACATAGAACATTCCAGCGCAGTACAGGCCCTTCGACCCTCGATGTTACGCCGACCAGTGAAACGAATCTAAAGCCCCTCGAACCTACACTATTCCAATATCATCCATATGTTTATCCAATGACCCTTTAAATGCCCTTAATGTTGACGAGTCCACTACTGTTGCAGGCAGGGCATTCCACGCCCTTACTACTCTCTGAGTAAAAGTATAGGTTGAGAGGCAGTATATTTAAAACGGAGATGAGGAGGAACTACTTGTGGAACTCGCTGCCCCATTGCGCGGAGACTGAATTGTTGAATAGTTTCAAGAAGGAGATAGATATATTTCTGATTAAAAAAGGGAGATGGGGAACAGGTGGGGAGGTGGATTCGAGACCAGGGAGAGATCAGGCATGATCTGATTGAATGTGGCGCAGGCTCAAAGGGTCGATTTGCTGACTTCTGCTCCCAATTCCTATGCTCCTATCACCGATTGGATGCCAAGCAGTTGAGGGTAGTCTCCCTCCGCAAACTCCAGCATCTCACAATGGAAAGATACTGACACGGAGTGGTCTTTTAATGAACACACTGCTTGCTGTACCTTCCCTCTGACCAGAGGCGGGAGCCAGTACTCAGCTGAAGGCCTCCACGATCATCTGCTGACGTTGTGCAATGGCAGCATTACGAGTTGATGAGTTTTCGTCCTCCTCCTCCTCCTCCTCCTCCTCCCCCTCTTCGTCCCACACCTCTCCCTCCGCTAACGCCTCCGCTGACACTTGACCCCTCTGCAGGGCAAAGTTGTGCAGCATACAGCAGACGACGATGAACTTGGAGACTCGCTCGGGGCTGTACTGCAGGGTGCTTCCTGATTTGGACAGGCAGCGGAACCTGCGCTTGAGGAGTGCGATGGTCCGTGCCACCGCCGACAGGGTGGAGGTGTGACTCTGGTTGTAACGCTGCTCGCTGGAGGTCCAGGGCTTCCTAACCGGCGTCATCAGCCAGGTGGTGAGGGGGTAACTGCTGCCCCCCAGCAGCCAGCCCAGAACTTGCTGCTCAGGCTGGAAGAGGGGCGGTACGGAGGACTGTTCCAGGATGTAGGAGTGGCGTGTGCTGCCGGGAAAACGGGAACAGACCTGCATCACGTGGTTCTGGTGGTCACACACCAGCTGCACCTTGAGGGAGTGGAAGCCCTTCTTGTTGACGTAGACCCCAGGGTCATCATAGGGGGCGCGGAGGGCCACGTGCGCACAGCCCACCACACCCTGCACCCGAGGGAATCCGGCGATCCGGCGGAAACCCAGTGCCCGTTCTTCCTGGCTGTCCTCCTCCAGTGGGAAGCTGATGAACAAGTTCCTCTTTGAGTACAGGACCTCCGTCACGTCTCGGATGCAGCAGTGGATGGCGTACTGGGTAATGTCGTTGATGAGGCCACTGGCTGCCTGGAAGGAGCCGGTGGTGTAGAAGTTCAGGGCCACGGTCACTTTGACAGCCACGGGCAGGGCAGTCCAAGCCCGGGTGCGGGGCTGCAGCTGTTCCTGGACTAGCTGACACAGTTCAGTCACAGCCTCCCTGCTAAAGCTCAGCCTCTGCTGGCACTGCTCTTCGCTCAGGTTCAGGTAGGATGTCCTGTTCCTGAACACGCGCCTGGTGTAGGGTCTCCGTCCTCGGTTCCTGGCCCGCCCCCGACCTGCCTCTGCTCCAGCCCCATGCCCGCTTCTGCTTCTGAACCCAGCTCGCTCTCCCCCTGCAGCTCCAGCACTGAGTCTGGCTCCTAATCTAGCTCCAGTTGCTGCTCCCTCTCCTGTTCCAGCTCTAGATCCCGACTCTGGCTGCATTCCCGCCCCCAATCCAGCTGTATCTCCCACTCCTACTCTGATTTCTGCTCCTGTTCCAGCTTCCGCTCCCAGGGATGCTCCCAGACCCAGTCCAGCTCTGAATCCTGATCCCGTTCCAGCTCTGGACGAGAACTCCAGTTCAAGTCCTGCTACAGGTACGAGTCTGGCTCTGGTTCCAGGTCTGATTGCAGCACCAAGTCTTACTCCAGCTCTGAGTTTTCCTACGGCTCCATGTCTAAGTCCAGCTCCCACTTTGACTCCAGCTCTGGGATTCAGTTCCAGGTCTTTTTTCTCTTCCTCGTCCTCCAGTCCCAGGGGGAGACTGAGCAGAGCCCCCATCTCAAAAAAACCCTGGAACCTCAAACCGGAGACAAAACCCAGAGTAAATCAGAGTCCCAAATCCCAGAGTCCCAAATCGCAGAGTCCCCAAAACCCAGAGTCCCAAAAACCCATAGTCCCCAAATTCCAGGATCCCCAAATCCCAGAGTCCCAAAACCCAGAGACCACAAAACCCAGAGTAAATCAGAGTCCCAAATCCCAGAGTCCCAAAACCCAGAGACCACAAAACCCAGAGTCAAACTCAGAGTTCCCAAAACCCATATTCCCAAATCCCACAGGCAATTCTTAAATCCCAGAGTCCCCAAAATTCAAAGTCAAAATCAGAGTTTAAAATCTGGGGAGTCTGAAAGGCAGAGTTTCCCGATCTGTTCACCGCTCCATCCCTCCCGGTATCGATTCCTGCCTGCATTCTCCCTGGATCTACATTCCTATCTATTTCACTCTGTCTCTAGCTGTGTCTCCAGTCCTGTCGGTGGGTCCGGTCCTCTCTGTGTCTCCAGTCCTGTCGGTGGGTCCGGTCCTCTCTGTGTCTCCAGTCCTGTCGGTGGGTCCGGTCCTCTCTGTGTCTCCAGTCCTGTCGGTGGGTCCGGTCCTCTCTGTGTCTCCAGTCCTGTCGGTGGGTCCGGTCCTCTCTGTGTCTCCAGTCCTGTCGGTGGGTCCGGTCCTCTCTGTGTCTCCAGTCCTGTCGGTGGGTCCGGTCCTCTCTGTGTCTCCAGTCCTGTCGGTGGGTCCGGTCCTCTCTGTGTCTCCAGTCCTGTCGGTGGGTCCGGTCCATTCACTGGGTCTGTTTTTTGGGTCAGTTTCTCTCCGGGCGCCGCGGCCGCCGCTCAGACCAATATCACGTGAGGCGGGAACGCGATCTGTGATTGGCGGAAAACAGGAACCGGGGGCGGGGCGCCCGATATTGGATGAGAAAACAAGCTGAAATAGAGATAGAGAGAGAGGGAGGGATAGAGAGAGGGGGATAGAGAGTGAGAGAGGATAGAGAGAGAGAGGGGGATAGAGAGAGAGAGAGGGATAGAGAGAGAGAGGGAGGGAGGGATATAGAGAGTGAGAGAGGGATAGAGAGAGAGGGATAGAGAGTGAGAGAGGGATAGAGAGAGAGGGGGATAGAGAGAGAGAGAGGGATAGAGAGAGAGGGATAGAGAGAGAGAGGGAGGGAGGGATATAAGAGTGTGAGAGAGGGATAGAGAGAGAGGGATAGAGAGAGAGAGAGGGATAGAGAGAGAGGGATAGAGAGAGAGGAGGGAGGGAGGGATATAGAGAGTGAGAGAGGGATAGAGAGAGAGGGATAGAGAGAGAGAGAGGGATAGAGAGGGGGATAGAGAGAGGGAGGGATATAGAGAGGGATAGAGAGAGAGGGATAGAGAGGGATAGAGAGGGGGATAGAGAGAGGGAGGGATATAGTAGTTTGCAGGAAGACTTAGACAGGTTGCAAAGTTGGGCCGAGAGGTGGCGGATGGAGTTTAATGCGGAGAAGTGTGAGGTAATTCACTTTGGTAGGAATAACAGATGTGTTGAGTATAGGGCTAACGGGAGGACTTTGAATAGTGTGGAGGAGCAGAGGGATCTAGGTGTATGTGTGCATAGATCCCTGAAAGTTGGGAATCAAGTAGATAAGGTTGTTAAGAAGGCATATGGTGTCTTGGCGTTTATTGGTAGGGGGATTGAATTTAGGAGTCGTAGCGTTATGTTGCAACTGTACACAACTCTGGTGCGGCCGCACTTGGAGTACTGTGTGCAGTTCTGGTCCCCACATTACAGGAAGGATGTGGAGGCTTTGGAGAGGGTGCAGAGGAGGTTTACCAGGATGTTGCCTGGTATGGAGGGGAGATCCTATGAGGAGAGGCTGAGGGATTTGGGATTGTTTTCGCTGGAGAGGCGGCGGCTAAGAGGGGATCTTATTGAAACATATAAGATGATTAGAGGTTTAGATAGGGTGGATAGTGATAGCCTTTTTCCTCTGATGGAGAAATCCAGCACGAGGGGGCATGGCTTTAAATTGAGGGGGGGTAGTTATAGAACCGATGTCAGGGGTAGGTTCTTTACCCAGAGGGTGGTGAGGGATTGGAATGCCCTGCCAGCATCAGTAG
>NW_027593196.1:0-36881 GCF_964213995.1 Mustelus asterias
GGAGAGTGAGAGAGGAGAAGAGAGAGGAGGAGAGTGAGAGAGGAGGAGAGAGAGAGGAGGAGAGTGAGAGAGGAGGAGAGTGAGAGAGGA
Organism: Mustelus asterias; assembly: GCF_964213995.1. Classification (NCBI taxonomy): domain Eukaryota; kingdom Metazoa; phylum Chordata; class Chondrichthyes; order Carcharhiniformes; family Triakidae; genus Mustelus; species Mustelus asterias. The sequence continues at coordinate 91 of NW_027593196.1, forward strand.
GGAGAGTGAGAGGAGGAGAGTGAGAGAGAGGAGAGAGGAGAGTGAGAGAGGGAGAGTGAGAGGAGGAGGAGAGTGAGAGAGGAGGAGAGTGAGAGAGGAGGAGAGAGAGAGGAGGAGAGTGAGAGAGGAGGAGAGTGAGAGAGGAGGAGAGTGAGAGAGGAGGAGAGAGAGAGGAGGAGAGTGAGAGAGGAGGAGAGTGAGAGAGGAGGAGAGAGAGAGAGGAGGAGAGTGAGAGAGGAGGAGAGTGAGAGAGGAGGAGAGTGAGAGAGGAGGAGAGAGAGAGGAGGAGAGTGAGAGAGGAGGAGAGTGAGAGAGGAGGAGAGTGAGAGAGGAGGAGGAGAGTGAGAGAGGAGGAGAGTGAGAGAGGAGGAGAGAGAGAGGAGGAGAGTGAGAGAGGAGGAGAGTGAGAGAGGAGGAGAGTGAGAGAGGAGGAGGAGAGTGAGAGAGGAGGAGAGTGAGGAGGAGAGAGAGAGGAGGAGAGTGAAAGGAGGAGAGAGAGAGGAGGAGAGAGAGAGGAGAGAGAGAGGAGGAGAGAGAGAGGAGGAGAGAGAGAGAGGAGGAGGGAGAGAGAGGAGGAGGAGAGAGAGAGAGAGAGGAGAGAGAGGAAGAGGGAGAGAGGAGGAGAGAGAGAGAGGAGGCGAGAGAGAGGGTGGCGGAGGGGAGAGAGAGAGGAGGAGAGAGAGAGGGGAGGAGAGACTGAGAGAGGAGGAGAGAGAGAGAGAGAGGAGAGAGAGGAGGAGAGGGAGAGAGGAGGAGAGAAAGGGAGGAGGAGAGAGAGAGAGAGGAGAGAGAGAGAGAGGAGGAGGAGAGAGGAGGAGAGAGAGAGAGATGAGAGAGAGAGGAGGAGAGAGAGAGAGGAGGAGGAGAGAGAGAGAGAGCGGGAGAGTGAGAGAGGAGGAGTGGAGGAGGAGAGAGAGGAGAGAGCGGGAGAGTGAGTGAGAGAGGAGAGTGAGAGGGGAGGAGAGTGAGAGAGGAGGGCGCGAATGAGCAGAGGCATGGGGACAAGGTGGAGTCTGAGGTTTGGAGGTGGATTTAATGGTGGGGCTTACCTTGCTGACGATAAAGTAGGTGGTGATGGCAAGAAGTGGGGCTGCCAGAGAGAATACGAAGAGGTGTTTCTGAATCTGCTGTCTCTCTAAACCTGCGTGCATCAGATACGACACCAAACCAAAGGACGCAGGAGCCTGGAAATGTCCAGATGGACAGCAGTAAGCACACACAGTCAACCCTGCCAGGCAATCCCAATCTGCACATAATTCTCTTGCTTTCTCTCTGTTACACACTCACCCTTATAGATTATCCTCTGCCATTGCCTCTGTGTTCCCAGCTGCAATAGCACCTTCCACACACACTCAGCTCCCCCTCCCTCCAGCCCCTGCCTTGCTTGTTGACCTATTTTTGTGATTTGAGGTTGAATTGAGCAGTGAAAAAGTCCCAATTTGGAAACTGGGAGTGGCGAGAAACGTAAAGGAGCAAATGGAAGCTAAATTACCCAATCAAATGGGACTGAACTGACTGAGGAAAAGATGAGGAATGACTAGTGTTATAAAGCGGAGGTTGATCCCCCCTCTGAGAACTGACACCAAAACACCCAGAGTACCTCACCTCATAATCTGTAAAGAGTGTGTGTGAAGTGGTGCGACCTATGCTTCAGCAACTCCGAGTGGTTATAAAAAAATAACTCCCTGATACTCTAAAATCAACACCTAACAATTTATTTATCTAACAGTGAACGTATTAACTAAACTCTTAAACTGAATAAATCCTTCTCACTATTAACTATTCCTGAATAAAACAAGATTCTAATGATATGTTGTTTCAATAAATACAATTCCTACTCATTAGTAAAAATAGAGCATAGTCACTCTCCAAATTACAACCAGGTTTTGTGTCTTCTGGAATATTCTGGACGTTCTCTGTTGATTCTTCTGTCTGGAACTTCTTTCTTCTTTGGTACCTTTGCTATCTAGATGATGTTTTCTCTAAGATGAAGCTATGAGGGCCAGTGATTCTCTCTCTATCTCGAGAATTGAGAGCTGTGAGCTGTTATTTCTGGCAGGTGGCAGTTGCTCTCTTTTTGTCCCACTGCCCCCTTCTTTTATACCTATGATGACATAACAATAATTCCCACAATAGGATTGGTCCTAGGTTGTCAAAACTATCAGATTTAAATTTAACAGGTTCTTGGTATCTAAGTGCCTGATTCAAATTGATTGGCTAAATTCAAAAGCCTATTGTCCTGGTAACCTTGCTGCTTGGCCTTTCCATACAAATGTTTCTGTTTGGGCTCTCTGTGTACTTGCATTTTTTAAACTCTCGAATCACAGAAAAAGCACCACCTTTTAAAGGGACCATACAAAGCTTTCTCCCTTGCATTTTATAAACACCAATCTACAATTACTCGACCCAATTTCGTAACACTAGGGAATGATGGACCCAGCATTAGTATGTCCAGACATTATAGGACAATATGCCAACTATGCCAGAGATGAGGGGTGTTGATTATGAGGAGAGACTGAGCAGATTGGGTTTGTACTCGTTGGAATTTAGAAGGCTGAGGGGGGATCTTATAGAGACCCATAAGATAATGAAGGGGCTGGATCGGGTAGAGGTGGAGAGATTCTTTCCACTTAGAAAGGAAACTAGAACTAGAGGGCACAGCCTCAAAATAAAGGGGGGGTCAGTTTAGGACAGAGTTGAGGAGGAACTTCTTCTCTCAGAGGGTGGTGAATCTCTGGAATTCTCTGCCCACTGAAGTGGTGGAGGCTACCTCGTTGAATATGTTTAAATCACAGATAGATGGATTCCTGATCGGTAAGGGAATTAGGGGTTATAGGGATCAGGCGGGTAAGTGGAACTGATCCACTTCAGATCAGCCATGATCTTATTGAATGGCGGGGCAGGCTCGAGGGGCTAGATGGCCTACTCCTGCTCCTATTTCTTATGTTCTTATGTTTCTTATGTTCTAAGCTAATTGAATTCTAACTATACAGTATTGCTAATATGTCGTGTACACTGCTGACCATGCCTGAGAGACGTAGATTGAGTGAGAAGTTGGGAATTTGGTTAAGTTGAGGATTAAGGACAGAGGGAGACATAAATGTTCTACAGTGCTGTTAGGGAGGGAGTTCCAGGATTTTCTCCCAGTGATAGTGAAGGAGCAGCGATATAGCCCCAAGTCAGCATGCTGAGTGGTGGGGAAAAGTGGAGAGAGTGGTATTCCCAGGATATCGCTTCTGTCTAACTTCCTGCCAGTGGGAGTTAGTGGGAAGGGAGTTACTGTCAAAGAAACCTCCTGTAGATGGTACATACCGCAGGCAGCTGGAGGGACTGGGTGTTTAATCCACTGGCAAAAGCACGATCGAGAAACCAGCTTTGTCCAGGGTGTCTAAGCACTGAGATTTAAATGTATTTAAAAAGGGGTTTAAGGGGAAGTCTATAGTTAGACAGATTGATGAAAGACCAGTCTCCCCCTGGTTATAGAAACTGACAGCACATTCTACTCCTTTCTCCACAGCCAGTTTGGGGGCAGCAAACTCCCATGGTCAGCAATGTGATAGTGACCTCTGTTATAGCGATGTTGGTTGTGTGATAAACATTGGTCAGGACATCAGGACTGCCGTGGGTGAAGGAGAAGGTCCAGCACCTTCTCAGGTGATCCTCACCACCACTGGCCAGAGCTCACCAACGCTGAATGTGAAAGTTAGTGTGTCTGTTCACCTTGTGAAGGATGACGGCAAAGAATACAATAACTTGGAGAGAGATCTGGGAGGATCCTGCTGCTGTACCGAGGGCCACACCGTCCGCTGGAAGAGGCAATAAAACAGGTTAGTTCTGAAGCCACATTACAGAGGAATTCCTTTTCACGTATGGAGGTTACATTACAGTCGCACAGAACTCCGGTTAGACCCCAATCTATAATACTGCTTTTAATCTCGGCACTCTATCTGCGGAAGGATAGATAGACCTTGGAGGGGGTGTAACAGATTCTTCAGAACGTTACCAGAATTAAAAGAGTTAGAATCATAGAATCCCCACAGAAGGCCATTCAGCCCATCAGGCCTGCACCAACTCTCTGACAGAGCCACTTAGCCAGGTCTTTTACCCTGCCCTATCCTCGTAACCCTACACTGAGCCCCTCTCCACACCGAGCACCCCTTTCCCCCACCACAACGAGCACCTCCCCAACACACTGAGCACCCCTTGCCCCACACCAAACCAGGCACCCCCCAAACTGGGCACCTTTCCCCCCACACCGAGCGCCACCCCCACACACCAAACCAGGCACCCCCCAAACTGAGCACCCCCTCCCCCCACACCGAGCGCCCCTCCCACACACTGAGCACCCCCTTGCCCCACACCAAACCAAGCACCCCCCAAAATGAGCACCCCTTTCCCCCCACACCGAGCCCCCCCCACACCAAACTGAGCACCCCCTCCCCCCACACCGAGTTTAAGTGGGATAAATCAGGCTTGGTACCTGCAGCGTGAATAACCAGGCCGAGTGTTGCAGTGAGGCTGGATCCAGCACCCGGGCCTGTCCTGGGCTCTGTGTGGAAACATAAAATATTATGTTAGTGATGAATAAATATATATCTCATCATGTCAGACGCCCGTCTGCCCTGTCCAGCCAGTGATAAAGATCCCATGGTGTGATTTCAAAAAGGGGTTTTCCATTATATTCTGGCTAACGTCTATACCTCGATCATCTGTACTAAAAATAGATGACTGGTCATTATCACATTAGAATGGTTACAGCAAAGATATCCTGGTGCTCCAGAGCTAACCGTGTCCCGTAGCCAAGCTGTTCAAGTATAGCGACAACACTGACACCTACTCCAGAACCTGGCTCTGTCCTCCACAAGAAAATCCAATCCAGCCAACTCCTGCCCCATCAGCCTTCTCTCAATTAAAGTCACAGAGGATGTCTTCAAATGTGCTGTCAAAAGGCTCATTGAGTTGCAGTTTGGGTTCTGTCAGGACCATCCAGAGCTCATTACAACCAAGACAAAGCAGCTGAACTCCAGAGTGAGGTGAGAGTGACAGTCCTGGACATCAAGGTAGCATTCGACCGAGTGTGGCATCAAGAAGTCCTCGCAAAGCTGGAGTCAATGGGAATCAGGGGAAAACTCTCTGCTGGTTGGGCTCATACTCAGCACAAAGGAAGATGGTTGTGGTGGTTGCAGGTCAATCATCTCCGCTCCAAGACATCTCTGCAGGAGTTCCTCAGGATTCGTGTCCTAGGTCCAACCATCTTCAGCTGCTTCATCAATGACCTTCCCTCCATCATAAGGTCAGAAGTGGGATGTTTGCTGATGACTGCTCAATGTTCAGGATCATTCACAACTCCTCACCATCAATATTCCCCATTTTTATTTTGTCTATCTCACGATTTTGAATACCTCTATAAATCTCCTTTCAACCTTCTCTTATCTCAGGAGAACTACAGAGATACAAGGCATCAGATTTTCTCCACCTTCTGAAAGACAATTAGGGGTGGGCAATAAATTGCCAATGATGCCAATGATCAGCCATGATCTTATTGAATGGCGGGGCAGGCTCGAGGGGCTAGATGGCCTACTCCTGCTCCTATTTCTTATGTTCTTATGCCCTTATCAACAGGAAAGACTGGAAAGGGTAGCTGGGTATTAATTGGCTGCCATGTTTCTTACATTACAAAGTGACGACAAAAGTGAAACGCTTAGGGGCATCCTGAGGCTGCGATATAAAGGTAAGTTTCTGCATCAAACCCCTGGAGTAGATGTACCTGTGCTGGTGCTTGCTACAGGTTGAGTGATTGACGCAGGGTGCTGTGAGGAGTTGGACTGTTGACCATCTGAAGTCGGTTGGTCTGGATTTCGGGACTCGTCTACAAAGACAGAAGAGGAACAAGTGTTAGTGTGCTGGCTGCAGAATAAGCTGACAAACAGGCTCACATTGCCACAGTATATATTATGTTGGTGTGCCAGACTACGGCTGAGGCAGTTACTATGTGTGTAGAATGAATGACAGCTGGAAAATGGCCCTACCCTTGGACTTCACTGACACTTTCAGCCAAGCCTCAGACCATGTTCCAGGGTGTACCATGCTCCCGGCATGTACCATGCTCCGGCATGTACCATGCTTCCGGCATGTACCATGCTTCCGGCGTGTACCATGCTTCCGGCATGTACCATGCTCCCGGCATGTACCATGCTCCCAGCATGTACCATGCTCCGGCATGTACCATGCTTCCGGCATGTACCATGCTCCCGGCATGTACCATGCTCCCGGCATGTACCATGCTCCCAGCATGTACCATGCTCCGGCGTGTACCATGCTCCCGGCGTGTACCATGCTCCCGGCATGTACCATGCTCCCGGCGTGTACCATGCTCCCGGCGTGTACCATGCTCCCGGCATGTACCATGCTCCCGGCATGTACCATGCTCCCGGCATGTACCATGCTCCCGGCATGTACCATGCTCCGGCATGTACCATGCTCCCGGCATGTACCATGCTCCCGGCGTGTACCATGCTCCCGGCGTGTACCATGCTCCCGGCGTGTACCATGCTCCCGGCGTGTACCATGCTCCCGGCATGTACCATGCTCCCAGCATGTACCATGCTCCCGGCGTGTACCATGCTCCAGCGTGTACCATGCTCCAGCGTGTACCATGCTCCAGCGTGTACCATGCTCCAGCGTGTACCATGCTCCCGGCGTGTACCATGCTCCAGCGTGCATCATCCTCCAGCGTGTACCATGCTCCAGCGTGTACCATGCTCCAGCGTGTACCATGCTCCGGGCATGTACCATGCTCCAGCGTGCATCATCCTCCAGCGTGTACCATGCTCCAGCGTGTACCATGCTCCAGCATGTACCATGCTCCAGCGTGTACCATGCTCCAGCGTGTACCATGCTCCAGCGTGTACCATGCTCCAGCGTGTACCATGCTCCAGCGTGCATCATCCTCCAGCGTGTACCATGCTCCAGCGTGTACCATCCTCCAGCGTGTACCATGCTCCAGCGTGGACCATGCTCCAGCGTGTACCATGCTCCAGCGTGTACCGTGCTCCAGCGTGTACCATAGGGACCTCCAAGCCCTCCCGCCACTTTTGGCTCCTTGTTTGTGACCCACTGCCAGAAATTATTTGATTTGATTTATTGTCAAATGTGTTCCTATACAGTGAAAAGTATTGTTTCTTGCACACTGTACAGACAAAGCATATTGTTCATAGAGAAGGAAAGGAGAGAGTGCAGAATGTAGTGTTCCAGTCATAGCGAGGGTGTAGAGAAAGATCAACTTAATGCGAGGTAGGTCCATTCAAAGGTCTGACAGCAGCAGGGAAGAAGCTGATCTTGAGTCGGTTGGTACGTGACCTCAGAGAGAATGTCTGGGGTGCGTGGGGTCCTTAAGTTTTGTAATTTCAGCGGCAAAACCCATTGAAACAGGAGGATTCCACTGAAGGTCCACAGGGTTGTTGTGCTGGGAGATTTTAACTTTCCCTTTATTGACTGGGACTCACTTAGTGCTCAGGACGTGGATGGGGCAGAGTTTGTAAGGAGCATCCAGGAGGGCTTCGTGAAGCAGTATGTAGATAGTCCAACTAGGGAAGGGGCCGTACTGGACCTGGTATTGGGGAATGAGCCCGGCCAGGTGGTCGATGTTTCAGTAGGGGAGCAGTTCGGGAACAGTGACCACAATTCAGTAAGCTTTAAGGTAGTGATGGATAAAGATAAGTGTAGTCCTCAAGTTAAGATGCTAAACTGGGGGAAGGCTAATTACAACAATATTATCATAGAAATCATAGAAACCCTACAGTACAGAAAAAGGCCATTCGGCCCATCGAGTCTGCACCGATCACAATCCCACCCAGGCCCTACCCCCACATCCCTACATATTTACCCACTAGGCAGGAAACTGAAAAATGTAGATTGGGGGCAGATGTTTGAGGGCAAATCAACATCTGGCATGTGGGAGGCTTTCAAGTGTAAGTTGATAGGGATTCAGGACCAGCACATTCCTGTGAGGATGAAGGATAAGTATGTCAAGTTTTAGGAACCTTGGATAACGAGAGATATTGTGAGCCTAGTCAAAGAGAAAAAGGAAGCATTTGTCAAAGCTAGGAGGCTGGGAACACACGAAGCAAGTGTGGAATACAAGGAAAGTAGAAAGAAACTTAAGCAAGAAGTAAGGAAGGCTAAAAGGGGTCATGGAAAGTCATTGGTCAGCAGGATTAAGGAAAATCCAAAGGCTTTTTAGAGCAAGAGGGTAGCCAGGGAGAGGGTTGGCCCACTTAAGGACAGGGGAGGGAATCTATGCGTGGAGCCAGAGGAAATGGGCGAGGTATTAAATGAGTACTTTATGTCAGTATTCACCAAAGAGAAAGACTTGGTGGATGATGAGTCTGGGAAAGGATGTGTAGATAGTTTGAGTCATGCTGAGATCACAAAGGAGGAGGTATCGGGGTTCTTGAGAAATGTTAAAGTAGACAAGTCCCCAGGGCCTGTTGGGATATACCCCAGAATACTGAAAGACGCAAGGGAGGAAATTGCTGGGGTCTTGAGAGAAATCTTTGTATCCTCACTGGCTACAGGGCAGGTAGAAGTCTCACAACACCAGGTTAAAGTCCAACAGGTTTATTTGGTAGCACAAGCCAAGTGGACTTTAAAGTTGGACTTTAACCTGGTGTTGTGAGACTTCTTACTGTGTTTACCCCAGTCCAACGCCGGCATCTCCACATACAGGGCAGGTTCCAGAGGATTGGAGAATAGTAATCCCAGAAGCTGTAGTTTGGGACAGGCACCCAGCAATGGCCCTGCCTTCCCACATCACTCATGCTGCTCGGAATAGGCTGGTTGAAAGGGTGTCGAGGCTGTAATGTTTGTGACGGCTTGCCATGCACAGTCAGTCACAATGGGAAAGTGAGCAAACCTTCTCTGTCCAAACTACAGCATCCAGTGTATGGGGAAGCTTGCTAGCCTTACCTCTGCAAGCTTCTCAAAGCTGTTAAACCATTCTTCTGATCTGCTCCATTATTCTTCCACAGCTTTGACCCATCTTGCAGCTCCTTCTGTGGAAGAGCACCCTGAAAATCCATACAGGCTGCCCTCCACACTCACTTCCTCCAACCAGCAGCTGCAAAGGGCAGTCAGTGTTCTGGGACACATTCCAGCCCCGTGTAGCTCAAATCCATCCGACCAGTCCTTTCCTCACTGGCCAACAATAGCTGCTCCTTTAAAGAGGGGCTGCAGCCCTTGAGGGGTTGGCCAAACGCAGGTTCCTATCAGAGACGAGTGAAAAGGGTGAGGGGAGGTGCAGAGGAGGAGAGGGGCAGGAAGATCAGTGAGGGGACAGAGGTAGGGAGAGGAGGTAAGTAGGAGGGAGAGCAGAGATAGAGAAGGGGGAGTGGCGAGTAAACTTTGCACTGTCCCAGCAGGTAAAACATATGAGCAGCAAGATGTTTGTTCTTGTGGATCCCCCCGATTTAGACAGGGTAACTGCCCCAGAATCACCCTATTATAGAAAGGATATTATTAAACTAGAAAGAGTGCAGAAGGGATTTACTAGGATGCTACCGGGACTTGATGGTTTGAGTTATAAGGAGAGACTGGATAGACTGGGACTTTTTTCTCTGGAGTGTAGGAGGCTGAGGGGTGATCTATATGATTATCTATAAAATAATGAGGGGCACAAATCAGCTAGATAGTCAATATCTTTTCCCAAAGGTAGGGGAGTCTAAAACTAGAGGGCATAGGTTTAAGGTGAGAGGGGAGAGATACAAAAGGGTCCGGAGGGGCAATTTATTCACACAGAGGGTGGTGAGTGTCTGGAACAAGCTGCCAGAGGTAGTAGTAGAGGCAGGTACAATTTTGTCTTTTAAAAAGCATTTAGATAGTTACATGGGTAAGATAGGTATAGAGGGATATGGGCTCAACCCGGACAATTGGGACCAGCTCAGGGGTTTAAAAAAGGGCGGCATTGACAAGTTGGGCCGAAGGGCCTGTTTCCATGCTGTAAACCACTATGACTCTATGAATCCAGCTCTCCTCTAACCAGCTCAGCTCACTCTCAAGCCCCTTTCTGATTTCTTCATTTAGAGAAAAGAAAATCTTTCCAATCACTTCAAACCATATTGGCTGCTTAGAGGATGTGCCAAGTCTAACAGCAGTTGTCTTTTTGCTTTGGGCAAGAGCACTGTTTTTTGGGACATGGATGTCGTCTATATGGATTTCAGGAAGGCATTTGACAAAGTCCCTCATGGCAGGTTGGTTAAGAAGGTTAAGGCTCATTGGATACAAGAAGAGGTGGCTAGATGGGTAGAAAACTGGCTTGGTCACAGGAGACAGGGGGCAACAGTCGAAGCGTCTTTTTCCGGCTGGAGGTCTGTGACCAGTGGTGTTCACAGTAAGAAGTTTAACAACACCAGGTTAAAGTCCAACAGGTTTATTTGGTAGCAAAAGCCACACCAGTGGTGTTCCGCAGGGCTCCGTACTGGGACCTCTGCTATTTGTGATATATATAAATGATTTGGAAGAAGGTGTAACTGGTGTTATCAGCAAGTTTGCGGATGACACGAAGATGGCTGGACTTGCGGATAGCGATGAACATTGTCGGACAATACAGCAGGATATAGATAGGCTGGAAAATTGGGCGGAGAAATGGCAGATGGAATTTAATCCAGATAAATGCGAAGTGATGCATTTTGGAAGAACTAATGTAGAACAAAGAACAAAGAACAAAACAGCACAGGAACAGGCCCTTCGGCCCCCCAAGCCCGCGCCGCTCCCCGGTCCAGGATTGAATCCTGAATCCAGGATTCCCGCCCAATTTTCCAGCCTATCTACATACCAATTAGGTTGATTGGCCAGGTTAAAAATTGCCCCTTAGAGTCCTGAGATGTGTAGGTTAGCGGGATTAGCGGGTAAATATGTGGGGGTAGGGCCTGGGTGGGATTGTGGTCGGTGCAGACTCGATGGGCCGAATGGCCTCCTTCTGCACTGTAGGGCTTCTATGATTCTATGATTTCAATATCCTATCCACCGAGCTGTCCCTCACAGCTACGATGCTTTGTTCATTACAACCTATTAACTTACCCCCACCCCCCCATTCCAGACCATGTGATCTCCAGGGAGAGGCGAAAACCCAGAGTGAAAAACCCCAGGGCCAATATGGGGAAAAAAAATCTGGGAAATTCCTCTCCGACCCCCTGAGGCGATCGAAACGAGTCCAGGAGATCACAATGGCCCCGATCGGAAAATGCTTCCCAACCCTAGTCATTTCCACTTCCACGAACACCATATGAATTCCCTGCCCCCGAGACAGGTTCCCAACTATCCGCAGTCTCACTCTGTACTGGCACCAGCAAGATGATCATAGAATGAAGCCTTGAAACGAGAAACCAGGAACAATTAGCCCGCGCCGCTCCCTGGTCCAAACTAGACCACTCTTTTATATCCCTCCATTCCCACTCCGTTCATATAGCTATCTAGATAAGTCTTAAACGTTCCCAGTGTGTCCGCCTCCACCACCTTGCCCGGCAACACATTCCAGGCCCCCACGACCCTCTGTGTGAAATATGTCCTTCTGATATCTGTGTTAAACCTCCCCCCCTTCACCTTGAACCTATGACCCCTCGTGAACGTCACCACCGACCCGGGGAAAAGCTTCCCACCGTTCACCCTATCTATGCCTTTCATAATTTTATACACCTCTATTAAGTCTCCCCTCATCCTCCGTCTTTCCAAGGAGAACAACCCCAGTTTCCCCAATCTCTCCTCATAACCAAGCCCCTCCATACCAGGCAACATCCTGGTAAACCTCCTCTGTACTCTCTCCAAAGCCTCCACGTCCTTCTGGTAGTGTGGTGACCAGAACTGGACGCAGTATTCCAAATGCGGCCGAACCAACGTTCTATACATCTGCAACATCAGACCCCAACTTTTATACTCTATGCCCCGTCCTATAAAGGCAAGCATGCCATATGCCTTCTTCACCACCTTCTCCACCTGTGACGTCACCTTCAAAGATCTGTGGACTTGCACACCCAGGTCCCTCTGCGTCTCTACACCCTTTATGGTTCTTCCATTTATCGTGTAGCTCCTCCCTACATTATTCCCACCAAAATGCATCACTTCGCATTTATCAGGATTGAACTCCATCTGCCATTTCCTTGCCCAAATTTCCAGCCTATCTATATCCTTCTGTAGCCTCTGACAATGTTCCTCACTATCTGCAAGTCCTGCCAGTTTTGTGTCGTCCGCAAACTTACTGATCACCCCAGTTACTCCTTCTTCCAGATCATTTATATAAATCACAAACAGCAGAGGTCCCAATACAGAGCCCTGCGGTACACCACTAGTCACAGGCCTCCAGCCGGAAAAAGACCCTTCCACTACCACCCTCTGTCTTCTATGACCAAGCCAGTTCTCCACCCATCTAGCCACCTCCCCCTTTATCCCATGGGATCCAACCTTTTTCACTAGCCTACCATGAGGGACTTTGTCAAATGCTTTACTAAAGTCCATATAGACAACATCCACGGCCCTTCCTTCGTCAACCATTTTGGTCACTTCTTCAAAAAACACCACCAGGTTCGTGAGGCATGACCTCCCTCTCACAAAACCATGTTGACTATCGTTAATGAGTTTATTCCTTTCTAAATGCGCATACATCCTATCTTTAAGAATCTTCTCCAACAACTTCCCCACCACGGACGTCAAGCTCACCGGCCTATAATTACCCGGGTTATCCTTCCTACCCAGGGGGGAGTTATACAATAAATGGCAGAGCCATCAAGAATATAGAAACACAGAGGGACCTAGGTGTGCAAGTCCACAAATCCTTGAAGGTGGCAGCACAGGTGGAGAAGGTGGTGAAGAAGGCATATGGTATGCTTGCCTTTATAGGACGGGGTATAGAGTATAAAAGCTGGAGTCTGATGTTGCAGCTGTATAGAATGCTGGTTAGGCCACACTTGGAGTACTGCGTCCAATTCCGGTCGCCAGAAGGACGTAGAGGCTTTAGAGAGAGTGCAGAGAAGGTTTACCAGGATGTTGCCTGGTATGAAGGGTCTTAGTTAGGAGGAGAGATTGGGTAAACTGGGCTTGTTCTCCCTGGAAAGACGGAGAATGAGGGGAGACCTAATAGAGGTGTACAAAATTATGAAGGGGATAGATAGGGTGAACAGTGGGAAGCTTTTTCCCAGGTCGGAGGTGACGATCACGAGGGGTCATGGGCTCAAGGTGAGAGGGGCGAGGTATAACTCAGATATCAGAGGGACGTTTTTTACACAGAGGGTGGTGGGGGCCTGGAATGCGCTGCCAAGTAGGGTGGTGGAGGCAGACACGCTGGCATCGTTTAAGACTTACCTGGATAGTCACATGAGCAGTCTGGGAATGGAGGGATACAAACGAATGGTCTAGTTGGACCAATGAGCGGCACAGGCTTGGAGGGCTGATGGGCCTGTTTCCAGTGCTGTACTGTTCTTTGTTCTATGGGACACTTTCGGAAGAAGAGGGAGGGCTTGCTTATCGGAACCAAAGCCCAGAGACAGAACAAAGAGAGTCTCTGTTCACTGGCGTGAACCTCCCTGTCACTCAATCTCAGATACCCCCCATCCACTGCCAAAAGCAGCAGCCAGTACAAAGAGCGCACTGTAAAGCTAGCAGGTCTGACTGCTCAGTGACCTGACAGTGCAGGAGGAAAAGACACAAACTACTGTGACATTGCCAGCTTCGAACCAAACCTCACCCACCGCACCTGGAACATTTCACCTATTTATACTCAGTGACACGGACAAGGCTGCCAGTTATCTCCCTCCCCGGGATGAAATAGGGATTTCAACGTGCCAATCGGCCTGTGCTGCTGTTTAGCCACCGAACGGTGAATATCCCTCATCCCGTGTGCCAGCTGAGTTTCTGTCTCGCTGACCTGACTAAGGGAGACAGAGCTGCTTTTTACTGGTTGAGGTTTGTTTTTTGGCACCCAATGGGAATGACAATGGTAAATTGTTAAGAAGAACCTGGATTGAATCACACTTCAAAAAGGATGGTGTGAACCTGGGTTTCATCGAGAGCTCCAGCTCCACCAGAATCATAGAACCCTACAGTATAAGAGGAGGCCATTCAGCCCATCGAGTCTGCACCAACCATAATCCCATCCAGGCCCTAGCCCCATAACCCCATGCATTTACCCTGCTAATCCCCCCTTACACTAAGGGGCAATTTAGCATGGCCAATCCACCTAACCTGCACATCTTTGAACTGTGGGAGGAAACCGGAGCACCCGGAGGAAACCCACACAGACACAGGAAGAATGTGCAAACTCCACACAGACAGGGAATTGAACCTGGGTCTCTGGCAGACAGCAGTGCTAACCACTGTGCCGCCCTACCCTCTCAAAGCTCTTTAGCTCTCATACCTTTGTGGAGGGTCCTTTTGAACTCAAAACTTGCAGGTCCCACCCACGGTGTGTGCTTGTTCAATACAGTTCTGTATGGCAGAGAGGAATAAAATCAAGAACTGAGTGCCTCACTCAGCCATTTTAGACAGTAGTTAAGAGTCAACCACATTGCTGTGGGTCTGGAGTCACACGTAGGCCAGACTGGGTAAGGATGGCAGATTTCTGTCCCTAAAGGACATTAGTGAACCTGATGGGTTTTTACATCTTGGGCTAGATGTTGAGGCCCATTACTGAGACTAGCTTTCAATTCCAGATTTATCAACTAATTGAATTCAAATTCCACCAGCTGCCGTGGTGGGATTGGAACCTGTGTCCCCAGAGCATTAACCTGGGCCTCTGGATTACTAGTCCAGTGACATTACCACTCTGCCACCATCTCCCCCCTCTTCAGTGATTTTAAATCAGAAAACACACAAGTGGAGAACTGTAAATCTATCTTCAGCTTTAAGAACTGGATTACCACTGGCTTTCCTCCCACAATAGGGCGGCACGGTAGCACAGTGGTTAGCACTGCTGCTTCACAGCGCCAGGGAGCTGGGTTCGATTCCCGGCTTGGGTCACTGTCTGTGTGGAGTCTGCACGTTCTCCCCGTGTCTGCGTGGGTTTCCTCCGGGTGCTCTGGTTTCCTCCCACAGTCCAAAGATGTGCGGGTTAGGTTGATTGGCCATGCTAAAATTGTCCCTTAGTGTCCTGAGATGCGTAGGTTAGAGGGATTAGCGGGTAAATATGTAGGGATAAGGGGGTAGGGCCTGGGTGGGATTGTGGTCGGTGCAGACTCGATGGGCCAAATGGCCTCTTTCTGCACTGTAGGGTTTCTATGATTCTATGATTATAAATGCATTTTAACAGAATCTTGCACCCGACCGGTGCAAGGTACATCCAATGCAAGGTGCATCCAATTGCCCCAATTTCTATAAAAGGGAAATGCTCTGGGCCGATGGGTCTCATGGCCTCTTCCTGTGCCATAAATTTGTCTATGCTTCTAGCCCAAGCTGTTGAATATTTGAAGACTGTGAACAATGAGACCAATAGGTCCACTCTGAAAGTCCCACTGTGTTTAAGCAGACAGATCCCAGCTCAAGTACATTGAGGTCTGCTGCTCATGAGCTGCTCTTCCAGTTCAAAGCAAGACAATTGTTTGAGTGATTTGTAATCTTAACTGCTGCTGTGTTGAGGAAACACCACCACTTCCAGGATTCCCCCCCAACGCATCGTCCTAATGTGGAAACATATTGCCGTATTGTCATTGGGTCAATCCCACGAGGTACATCCAGAACCGTGAGAGGGTTTGAGTGCAGGAATAAAGATTCTTGCTGGAGTTGTACTTAGCCTTGGTGACTGTGCTTGGTGTATTGTGTACAATTTTGGTCTCCTTACCCAAGGAAGGATATACTTGCCTCAGCAGGGGTTCAGTCAAGGTTCACCAGACTGATTCCTTGGATGGCTGGAAGTCCATTGAGGAGAGATTGAGGAGGCTGGGGTTGTATTCTCTACAGTTTAGAAGAATGAGAGGCAATTGAAGCATACAATGTTCTTACAGGGCTCGATAGGGTAGATGCAAGAAGGGTATTGCCCCTGCCTTGGGCAGGTATAGAATCAGCGACATAGTTTCACAATAAGAGGCAGGCCACCTCAAACTGAGATGAGGAGGAACTTCTTCACTCAGAGGATGGTGAATCTTTTGGAATTCTCTACCTCAAAGGGCTGTGGAGGTTTAGACATTGAGTATATTTGAAACTGAGATTGAAAGATTTCTAAATATTAAAGATATCAAGGGAAAATGGCATTGGGAACAGCATAGTAGAAGACTAGCCATGATCTAGTTGAATCTTGGAGCAGGTTCAAAGGGCCAAATGGCCTACTCCTGCTCCTATTCCTTCTGTTCTTACCGTATGGACTGCAGCAGTTCAAAAAGATATCTCACCAGAAGGGGTTTAATTACATGCAGCGAATGCCTGGCTTTTCATCTCCCAAACTATGGAGAGAAAGGCGAATATTGAAAATATAAGCTATTTTAGTCAGAGAGTGGAACATTTACTGGGCTGAGAGGTGGCAAATGGAGTTCAATGCGGAAAAGTGTGAGGTGATTCACTTTGGAAGGAGTAACAGGATTACAGAGTACTGGGCTAATGGTAAGATACTTGGTAGTGTGGATGAACAGAGAGATCTCGGTGTCCATGTGCATAGATCCCTGAAAGTTGGCACCCAGGTTGATAGGGTTGTTAAGAAGGCATACAGAGTGTTAGCTTTTATTGGTAGAGGGATTGAGTTTCGGAGCCAGGAGGTCATGTTGCAGCTGTACAAAACTCTGGTGCGGCCGCACTTGGAGTATTGCGAACAGTTCTGGTCACCACATTATAGAAAGGATGAGGATGCATTGGAAAGGGTGCAGAGGAGATTTACTAGGATGTTGCCTGGTATGGTGGGAAGGTCTTATGAAGAAAGGCTGAGGGACTTGAGGTTGTTTTCGTTAGAGAGAAGGTTAAGAGGTGACTTAATAGAGGCATACAAGATGATCAGAGGATTAGATAGGGTGGATAGTGAGAGCCTTTTTCCTCGGATGGTGACAGCTAGCACGAGGGGACATAGCTTTAAATTGAGGGGTGATAGATATAGGACAGATGTCAGAGGTAGGTTCTTCACTCAGAGAGTAGTAAGGACGTGGAATGCCCTGCCTGCAGCAGTAGTGGACTTGTCAACATTAAGGGCATTTAAATGGTCATTGGATAAACATATGGATGATATTGGAATAGTGTAGGTTAGATGGGCTTTAGATTAGTTTCACTGGTCGGCGCAACATCGAGGGCCGAAGGGCCTGGACTGTGCTGTAATGTTCTATGTTCTATTTACCTCCTTGCCACACAATGCAGTTGCCGATCTGATCAACAATGAACATCAGAAGGAAGCCCATGACAAGGGAGATGCCAATGATGAAGTGAGGAGGTACAAACTGTTTGGTGCGAGCCTGGTTTCTGTCAGACATCTGGATTTCTGCGAGGACTTGACTCTGGGACATATTCCTGGGCTGATCTGCAATTTCAGATAAAATGTTTTTCCAAAATGTATTTTCAGAAGAGATTTTTTTTTTGCTTTCTGTCAAAGTTCCCCCCCCACCCACCTCACGCCCCCCACATCCACCCCCTCCACACCCCCCACATGACCCCTCCACCTCCCATCCTACCAGACCCCACCCTTAAATAGTAGACGGAGGAACAGAATCACAGATATATAATTAACTAACCTGGAGGGGATAATCTGAAAGATTTATATATCTAAATAGGGAGGGCGAGGTATTGTTAAATATGACAAAACTATCAGTTTTCTGTCAGGAGAACATATCCTAGGGCAGCCAGACATGCGATTTTATACTGGGCAGCCTTCATCACAGACATATTACCACCATTAGCCAGCGTTTGATATCCTGAGGTGGAATCTCCCCATTGGAGCCTTTCCAACATGAGAAGTACATCACGACCTGGAAGGTCCGAGAGTGTGAAAGGCGTTATATAAATGCAAGTTGCTCTTTTTCTTTCTAATCAAGTCAATTAGGAGAGTGAGGTTGTTCCATCTGAGTCAGAGGCATTGAATATCTCACCAATCAACAGGATATAAGAACTGCTTCATCAGGGGAGTGTGATACCACTGTACCACATGCAGTGGACAGAGGGAAGCAGGATGGAATGGAAAAGGGATAAGGGGGTGGAGAAGGGGAGAGGGAGCAGTAGGGGTTAGGAGAGGAGGGGAGAGCTCTTACGGCCTATGATTGTATTGCCATTTAGATTTTACACTTGGTGGACTCAGACAGTAAGATCATTCTATATGAATCTCCCGAGTCTCACTGCTCCTTCTACAGTTTAGCCATTCCATATTCATGCTCAGTCTAATCTTCCACCTTGATGTATATGGCAGTCAATTTGCTCAGATAGCTGAATGTGGGAGAGAATGATTCCGGTGGTATGGGGTCAATCCCCGTGCGAGATAGTGCATGGTGCCCAGTCTCCGTGCCTTTCCTCAGGCTGGAAGCAGGCTGATGCCCCACAGGCTAACACAGAGAGGTTCCCCGGACCTATATAAATGCAGTATCAATGGTGAATGAGTGTAAGGGACCACACACCTGCCATGCGATCGCTCAGCAGCAGCTCGATTCCCTCAGGGATAATAATGGCCAGCGCTGTACCACACAGTAATCCAGCTCCCAGAACAGTTACAAACTTCAGCTTCTCCTACACAGGTTCCAGAGAGAGAACAGGAGAGGGCAACATTATTGGAGCAGCATACACTGACTGTTCAACAATAAACACTGACAGGTCCACAACAATACACGCCGACTGTCCCACAACAATACACGCCAACTGTCCCACAACAATACACGCCGACTGTTCCACAACAATACACGCCGACTGTCCCACAATACACGCCGACTGTTCCACAACAATACACGCCAACTGTCCCACAATACACGCCGACTGTTCCACAACAATACACGCCGACTGTTCCACAACAATACACGCCGACTGTCCCACAATACACGCCGACTGTTCCACAACAATACACGCCGACTGTCCCACAACAATACACGCCGACTGTCCCACAACAATACACGCTGACTGTCCCACAACAATACACGCCGACTGTCCCACAACAATACACGCCGACTGTCCCACAACAATACACGCCGACTGTTCCACAACAATACACGCTGACTGTCCCACAACAATACACGCCGACTGTCCCACAACAATACACGCCAACTGTTCCACAATACACGCCGACTGTCCCACAGTACACGCTGACTGTCCCACAGTACACGCCGACTGTCCCACAACAATACACGCCGACAGTCCCACAGTATACACCGACTGTCCCAAAATACACGTCGACTGCCCCACAATACACGCTGACTATCCCACAGTACACGCCGACTGTCCCACAATACACGCCGACTGTCCCACAACAATACACGCCGACTGTCCCACAACAATACACGCCGACTGTTCCACAACAATACACGCCGACAGTCCCACAGTATACACCGACTGTCCCACAATACACGTCGACTGCCCCACAATACACGCTGACTATCCCACAATACACGCCAGCTGTTCCACAACAATACACGCCGACTGTCCCACAACAATACACGCCGACTGTCCCACAACAATACACGCCGACTGTTCCACAACAATACACGCCGACTGTTCCACAACAATACACGCCGACTGTTCCACAACAATACACGCCGACTGTTCCACAACAATACACGCCGACTGTCCCACAACAATACACGCCGACTGTCCCACAACAATACACGCCGACTGTCCCACAACAATACACGCCGACTGTCCCACAACAATACACGCCGACTGTCCCACAACAATACACGCCGACTGTCCCACAACAATACACGCCGACTGTCCCACAACAATACACGCCGACTGTCCCACAACAATACACGCCGACTGTCCCACAACAATACACGCCGACTGTCCCACAACAATACACGCCGACTGTCCCACAACAATACACGCCGACTGTCCCACAACAATACACGCCGACTGTCCCACAACAATACACGCCGACTGTCCCACAGTATAGACCGACTGTCCCACAATACACGTCGACTGCCCCACAATACACGCCAACTGTTCCACAACAATACACACCGACTGTTCCACAACAATACACGCCGACTGTCCCACAACAATACACGCTGACTGTCCCACAACAATACACGCCGACTGTCCCACAACAATACACGCCGACTGTTCCACAATACACGCCGACTGTCCCACAACAATACACGCCGACTGTCCCACAACAATACACGCCGACTGTCCCACAACAATACACGCCGACTGTCCCACAACAATACACGCCGACTGTCCCACAACAATACATGCCGACTGTCCCACAACAATTCACGCCGACTGTCCCACAACAATACACGCCGACTGTCCCACAACAATACACGCCGACAGTCCCACAGTATACACCGACTGTCCCACAGTACACGTCGACTGCCCCACAATACATGCTGACTATCCCACAATACACGCCAGCTGTTCCACAACAATACACGCCGACTGTCCCACAACAATACACGCCGACTGTCCCACAACAATACACGCCGACTGTCCCACAATACACGCCGACTGTCCCACAACAATACACGCCGACTGTCCCACAACAATACACGCCGACTGTCCCACAACAATACACGCCGACTGTTCCACAACAATGCACGCCGACTGTTCCAAAACAATACACGCCGACTGTTCCACAACAATACACGCCGACTGTCCCACAACAATACACGCCGACTGTTCCACAACAATGCACGCCGACTGTTCCAAAACAATACACGCCGACTGTCCCACAACAATACACGCCGACTGTCCCACAACAATACACGCCGACTGTTCCACAACAATGCACGCCGACTGTTCCAAAACAATACACGCCGACTGTTCCACAACAATACACGCCGTCTGTTCCACAACAATACACGCCGACTGTCCCACAACAATACACGCCGTCTGTTCCACAACAGTACACGCCGACTGTCCCACAACAATACACGCCGACTGTCCCACAACAATACACGCCGACTGTCCCACAACAATACACGCCGACTGTCCCACAACAATACACGCCGACTGTCCCACAACAATACATGCCGACTGTTCCACAATACACGCCGACTGTCCCACAACAATACACGCCGACTGTCCCACAACAATACACGCCGACAGTCCCACAGTATACACCGACTGTCCCACAGTACACGTCGACTGCCCCACAATACATGCTGACTATCCCACAATACACGCCAGCTGTTCCACAACAATACACGCCGACTGTCCCACAACAATACACGCCGACTGTCCCACAACAATACACGCCGACTGTCCCACAATACACGCCAACTGTCCCACAACAATACACGCCGACTGTCCCACAACAATACACGCCGACTGTCCCACAACAATACACGCCGACTGTTCCACAACAATGCACGCCGACTGTTCCAAAACAATACACGCCGACTGTTCCACAACAATACACGCCGACTGTCCCACAACAATACACACCGACTGTCCCACAGTATAGACCGACTGTCCCACAATACACGTCGACTGCCCCACAATACACGCTGACTATCCCACAATACACGCCAACTGTTCCACAACAATACACACCGACTGTTCCACAACAATACACGCCGACTGTCCCACAACAATACACGCCGACTGTCCCACAACAATACACGCCGACTGTCCCACAACAATACACGCCGACTGTTCCACAATACACGCCGACTGTCCCACAACAATACACGCCGACAGTCCCACAGTATACACCGACTGTCCCACAGTACACGTCGACTGCCCCACAATACATGCTGACTATCCCACAATACACGCCAGCTGTTCCACAACAATACACGCCGACTGTCCCACAACAATACACGCCGACTGTCCCACAACAATACACGCCGACTGTCCCACAATACACGCCAACTGTCCCACAACAATACACGCCGACTGTCCCACAACAATACACGCCGACTGTCCCACAACAATACACGCCGACTGTTCCACAACAATGCACGCCGACTGTTCCAAAACAATACACGCCGACTGTTCCACAACAATACACGCCGACTGTCCCACAACAATACACGCCGACTGTTCCACAACAATGCACGCCGACTGTTCCAAAACAATACACGCCGACTGTCCCACAACAATACACGCCGACTGCCCCACAACAATACACGCCGACTGTTCCACAACAATGCACGCCGACTGTTCCAAAACAATACACGCCGACTGTCCCACAACAATACACGCCGTCTGTTCCACAACAATACACGCCGACTGTCCCACAACAATACACGCCGACTGTCCCACAACAATACACGCCGACTGTCCCACAACAATACACGCCGACTGTCCCACAACAATACACGCCGACTGTCCCACAACAATACATGCCGACTGTTCCACAATACACGCCGACTGTCCCACAACAATACACGCCGACTGTCCCACAACAATACACGCCGACAGTCCCACAGTATACACCGACTGTCCCACAGTACACGTCGACTGCCCCACAATACATGCTGACTATCCCACAATACACGCCAGCTGTTCCACAACAATACACGCCGACTGTCCCACAACAATACAAGCCGACTGTCCCACAACAATACACGCCGACTGTCCCACAATACACGCCAACTGTCCCACAACAATACACGCCGACTGTCCCACAACAATACACGCCGACTGTCCCACAACAATACACGCCGACTGTTCCACAACAATGCACGCCGACTGTTCCAAAACAATACACGCCGACTGTTCCACAACAATACACGCCGACTGTCCCACAACAATACACGCCGACTGTTCCACAACAATGCACGCCGACTGTTCCAAAACAATACACGCCGACTGTCCCACAACAATACACGCCGACTGTCCCACAACAATACACGCCGACTGTTCCACAACAATGCACGCCGACTGTTCCAAAACAATACACGCCGACTGTTCCACAACAATACACGCCGTCTGTTCCACAACAATACACGCCGACTGTCCCACAACAATACACGCCGACTGTCCCACAACAATACACGCCGTCTGTTCCACAACAATACACGCCGACTGTTCCACAACAATACACGCCGACTGTCCCACAACAATACACGCCGACTGTTCCACAACAATACACGCCGACAGTCCCACAGTATACACCGACTGTCCCACAGTACACGTCGACTGCCCCACAATACACGCTGACTATCCCACAATACACGCCAACTGTTCCACAACAATACACGCCGACTGTTCCACAACAATACACGCCGACTGTCTCACAACAATACACGCCGACTGTCCCACAACAATACACGCCGACTGTCCCACAACAATACACGCCGACTGTCCCACAACAATACACGCCGACTGTCCCACAGTATAGACCGACTGTCCCACAATACACGTCGACTGCCCCACAATACACGCTGACTATCCCACAACAATACACGCCGACTGTCCCACAACAATACACGCCGACTGTCCCACAACAAAACACACCGACTGCTCCCTACAACAAAACACGCCGACTGTCCCACAACAATACACGCCGACTGTCCCACAACAATACACGCCGACTGTCCCACAACAATACACGCCGACTGTTCCACAACAATACACGCCGACTGACCCACAACAATACACGCCGACTGTCCCACAACAATACACGCCGACTGTCCCACAACAAAACACGCCGACTGCTCCCTACAACAAAACACGCCGACTGTCCCACAACAATACACGCCGACTGTCCCACAATACACACCGACTGTCCCACAACAATACATGCCGACTGACCCACAATACACACCGACTGTCCCACAACAATACACGCCGACTGTCCCACAACAAAACACGCCGACTGCTCCCTACAACAAAACACGCCGACTGTCCCACAATACACGCCGACTGTCCCACAATACACACCGACTGTCCCACAACAATACACGCCGACTGTCCCACAATACACACCGACTGTCCCACAACAATACACGCCGACTGTCCCACAACAATACACGCCGACTGTCCCACAACAATACACGCCGACTGTCCCACAACAATACACGCTGACTGTCCCACAACAATACACGCCGACTGTCCCACAACAATACACGCCGACTGTCCCACAACAATACACGCCGACTGTCCCACAACAATACACGCCGACTGTCCCACAACAAAACACGCCGACTGCTCCCTACAACAAAACACGCCGACTGTCCCACAACAATACACGCCGACTGTCCCACAATACACACCGACTGTCCCACAACAATACACGCCGACTGTCCCACAACAATACACGCCGACTGTCCCACAACAATACACGCCGACTGTCCCACAACAATACACGCCGACTGTCCCACAATACACGCCGACTGTCCCACAACAATACACGCCGACTGTCCCACAACAATACACGCCGACTGTCCCACAATACACACCGACTGTTCCACAACAATACACGCCGACTGTCCCACAACAATACACGCCGACTGTCCCACAATACACACCGACTGTCCCACAACAATACACGCCGACTGACCCACAATACACACCGACTGTCCCACAACAATACACGCCGACTGTCCCACAACAATACACGCCGACTGTCCCACAACAATACACGCCGACTGTCCCACAACAATACACGCCGACTGTCCCACAACAATACACGCCGACTGTCCCACAATACACACCGACTGTCCCACAACAATACACGCCGACTGTCCCACAACAATACACACCGACTGTCCCACAACAATACACGCCGACTGTCCCACAACAATACACGCCGACTGTCCCACAATACACGCCGACTGTCCCACAACAATACACGCCGACTGTCCCACAACAATACACGCCGACTGTCCCACAATACACACCGACTGTTCCACAACAATACACGCCGACTGTCCCACAACAATACACGCCGACTATCGCACAACAATACACGCCGACTGTCCCACAACAATACACGCCGACTATCCCACAACAATACACGCCGACTATCCCACAACAATACACGCCGACTGTCCCACAACAATACACGCCGACTGCTCCCCACAACAATACACGCCGACTGTCCCACACTATACGCTGTCTGTCCCACAACAATACACGCCGACTGTTCCACAATACACACCGACTGTCCCACAACAATACACGCCGACTGACCCACAATACACACGGACTGTCCCACAACAATACACGCCGACTGTCCCACAACAATACACGCCGACTGTCCCACAACAATACACGCCGACTGTCCCACAACAATACACGCCGACTGTCCCACAACAATACACGCCGACTGTCCCACAATACACACCGACTGTTCCACAACAATACACGCCGACTGTCCCACAACAATACACGCCGACTGTCCCACAATACACACCGACTGTCCCACAACAATACACGCCGACTGACCCACAATACACACCGACTGTCCCACAACAATACACGCCGACTGTCCCACAACAATACACGCCGACTGTCCCACAACAATACACGCCGACTGTCCCACAACAATACACGCCGACTGTCCCACAATACACACCGACTGTCCCACAACAATACACGCCGACTGTCCCACAACAATACACACCGACTGTCCCACAACAATACACGCCGACTGTCCCACAACAATACACGCCGACTGTCCCACAATACACGCCGACTGTCCCACAACAATACACGCCGACTGTTCCACAACAATACACGCCGACTGTCCCACAATACACACCGACTGTTCCACAACAATACACGCCGACTGTCCCACAACAATACACGCCGACTATCGCACAACAATACACGCCGACTGTCCCACAACAATACACGCCGACTATCCCACAACAATACACGCCGACTATCCCACAACAATACACGCCGACTGTCCCACAACAATACACGCCGACTGCTCCCCACAACAATACACGCCGACTGTCCCACACTATACGCTGTCTGTCCCACAACAATACACGCCGACTGTTCCACAACAATACACGCCGACTGTCCCACAACAATACACGCCGACTGTCCCACAACAATACACGCCGACTGTCCCACAACAATACACGCCGACTGTCCCACAACAATACACGCCGACTGTTCCACAGCAATACACGCCGACTGTCCCACAACAATACACGCCGACTGTCCCACAACAATACACGCCGACTGTCCCACAATACACACCGACTGTTCCACAACAATACACGCCGACTGTCCCACAACAATACACGCCGACTATCGCACAACAATACACGCCGACTGTCCCACAACAATACACGCCGACTATCCCACAACAATACACGCCGACTATCCCACAACAATACACGCCGACTGTCCCACAACAATACACGCCGACTGCTCCCCACAACAATACACGCCGACTGTCCCACAACAATACACGCCGACTGTCCCACAACAATACACGCCGACTGTCCCACAACAATACACGCCGACTGTTCCACAACAATACACGCCGACTGCTCCCCACAACAATACACGCCGACTGTCCCACAACAATACACGCCGACTGTCCCACCACAATACACGCCGACTGTCCCACCACAATACACGCCGACTGTCCCACAACAATACACGCCGTCTGTCCCACAATACACACCGACTGCTCCCCACAACAATACACACCGACTGCTCCCCACAACAATACACACCGACTGCTCCCCACAACAATACACACCGACTGCTCCCCACAACAATACACACCGACTGCTCCCCACAACAATACACACCGACTGCTCCCCACAACAATACACACCGACTGCTCCCCACAACAATACACACCGACTGCTCCCCACAACAATACACACCGACTTCTCCCCACAATACACACCGACTGCTCCCCACAACAATACACGCCGACTGCTCTCCACAACAATACACGCCGACTGCTCCCCACAACAATACACGCCGACTGTTCCACAACAATACATGCCGACTGTTCCACAACAATACACGCCGACTGTCCCACAACAATACAAGCCGAATGTCCCACAATAATACACGCCGACTGTCCCACAACAATACACACCGACTGTCCCACAACAATACACGCCGGCTGTCCCACAACAATACACACCGACTGTTCCACACAATAATACACACTGACTGCTCCACACAATAATACATACTGACTGCTCCACAATAATACACACTGACTACTCCACAATAATACACACTGACTGCTCCTCACAATAATACACACTGACTGCTCCACAATAATACACACTGACTACTCCACACAATAATACACACTGACTGCTCCACACAATAATACACACTGACTGCTCCACACAATAATACACACTGACTGCTCCACACAATAATACACACTGACTGCTCCACAATAATACCCACTGACTGCCCCACACAATAATACACACTGACTGCTCCACACAATAAAACACACTGACTGCTCCACACAATAATACACACTGACTGCTCCACAATAATACACACTGACTGCTCCACACAATAATACACACTGACTGCTCCACACAATAATACACACTGACTGCTCCACAATAATACACACTGACTGCTCGACAATAATACACACTGACTGCTCCACAGAATAATACACACTGACTGCTCCACACAATAATACACACTGACTGCTCCACACAATACACACTGACTGCTCCACACAATAATACACACTGACTGCTACTCACAATAATACACACTGACTGCTCCACACAATAATACACACTGACTGCCCCACACAATAATACACACTGACTGCTCCACACAATAAAACACACTCACTACTCCACACAATAATACACACTGACTGCTCCACAATAATACACACTGACTGCTCCACACAATAATACACACTGACTGCTCCACACAATAATACACACTGACTGCTCCACAATAATACACACTGACTGCTCCACACAATAATACACACTGACTGCTCCACACAATAATACACACTGACTGCTCCACAATAATACACACTGACTGCTCCACACAATAATACACACTGACTGCTCCACAATAATACACACTGACTGCTCCACACAATAATACACACTGACTGCTCCACACAATAATACACACTGACTGCTCCACAATAATACACACTGACTGCTCCACACAATAATACACACTGACTGCTCCACACAATAATACACACTGACTGCTCCACAATAATACACACTGACTGCTCCACAATAATACACACTGACTGCTCCACACAATAATACACACTGACTGCTCCACACAATACACACTGAGTGCTCCACACAATAATACACACTGACTGCTCCACACAATAATACACACTGACTGCTCCACAATAATACACACTGACTGCTCCACACAATAATACACACTGACTGCTCCACACAATAATACACACTGACTGCTCCACAATAATACACACTGACTGCTCGACAATAATACACACTGACTGCTCCACAGAATAATACACACTGACTGCTCCACACAATAATACACACTGACTGCTCCACACAATACACACTGACTGCTCCACACAATAATACACACTGACTGCTCCTCACAATAATACACACTGACTGCTCCACACAATAATACACACTGACTGCCCCACACAATAATACACACTGACTGCTCCACACAATAAAACACACTGACTGCTCCACAATAATACACACTGACTGCTCCACACAATAATACACACTGACTGCTCCACACAATAATACACACTGACTGCTCCACAATAATACACACTGACTGCTCCACACAATAATACACACTGACTGCTCCACACAATAATACACACTGACTGCTCCACACAATAATACACACTGACTGCTCCACAATAATACACACTGACTGCTCCACACAATAATACACACTGACTGCTCCACACAATACACACTGAGTGCTCCACACAATAATACACACTGACTGCTCCACACAATAATACACACTGACTGCTCCACAATAATACACACTGACTGCTCCACACAATAATACACACTGACTGCTCCACACAATAATACACACTGACTGCTCCACACAATAATACACACTGACTGCTCCACACAATAATACACACTGACTGCTCCACACAATAATACACACTGACTGCTCCACACAATAATACACACTGACTGCTCCACACAATAATACACACTGACTGCTCCACACAATAATACACACTGACTGCTCCACAATAATACACACTGACTGCTCCACACAATAATACACACTGACTGCTCCACACAATAATACACACTGACTGCTCCAAAATAATACACACTGACTGCTCCACACAATAATACACACTGACTGCTCCACAATAATACACACTGACTGCTCCACACAATAATACACACTGACTGCTCCTCACAATAATACACACTGACTGCTCCACACAATAATACACACTGACTGCCCCACACAATAATACACACTGACTGCTCCACACAATAATACACACTGACTGCTCCACACAATAATACACACTGACTGCTCCACACAATAATACACACTGACTGCTCCACACAATAATACACACTGACTGCTCCACACAATAATACACACTGACTGCTCCACACAATAATACACACTGACTGCTCCACACAATAATACACACTGACTGCTCCACACAATAATACACACTGACTGCTCCACACAATAATACACACTGACTGCTCCTCACAATAATACACACTGACTGCTCCACACAATAATACACACTGACTGCTCCACAATAATACACACTGACTGCTCCACACAATAATACACACTGACTGCTCCACACAATACACACTGAGTGCTCCACACAATAATACACACTGACTGCTCCACACAATAATACACACTGACTGCTCCACAATAATACACACTGACTGCTCCACACAATAATACACACTGACTGCTCCACAATAATACACACTGACTGCTCCACACAATAATACACACTGACTGCTCCACACAATAATACACACTGACTGCTCCACAATAATACACACTGACTGCTCCACACAATAATACACACTGACTGCTCCACACAATAATACACACTGACTGCTCCACACAATAATACACACTGACTGCTCCACAATAATACACACTGACTGCTCCACAATAATACACACTGACTGCTCCACAATAATACACACTGACTGCTCCACAATAATACACACTGACTGCTCCACACAATAATACACACTGACTGCTCCACACAATAATACACACTGACTGCTCCACAATAATACACACTGACTGCTCCACACAATAATACACACTGACTGCTCCACAATAATACACACCGACTGCTCCACACAATAATACACACTGACTGCTCCACACAATAATACACACTGACTGCTCCACAATAATATACACTGACTGCTCCACAATAATACACACTGACTGCTCCACACAATAATACACACTGACTGCTCCACACAATAATACACACTGACTGCTCCACACAATAATACACACTGACTGCTCCACACAATAATACACACTGACTGCTCCACAATAATACACACTGACTGCTCCACACAATAATACACACTGACTGCTCCACACAATACTCACTGACTGCTCCACAATAATAAACACTGACTGCTCCACACAATAATACACACTGACTGCTCCACACAATAATACACACTGACTGCTCCACAATAATACACACTGACTGCTCCACACAATAATACACACTGACTGCTCCACACAATAATACACACTGACTGCTCCACAATAATACACACTGACTGCTCCACACAATAATACACACTGACTGCTCCACAATAATACACACTGACTGCCCCACACAATAATACACACTGACTGCTCCACACAATAATACACACTGACTGCTCCACAATAATACACACTGACTGCTCCACACAATAATACACACTGACTGCTCCACACAATAATACACACTGACTGCTCCACAATAATACACACAGACGACTGCTCCACAATAATACACACTGACTGCTCCACAATAATACACACTGACTGCTCCACACGATAATACACACTGACTGCTCCACACAATAATACACACTGACTGCTCCACAATAATACACACTGACTGCTCCACACAATAATACACACTGACTGCTCCACAATAATACACACTGACTGCTCCACACAATAATACACACTGACTGCTCCACACAATAATACACACTGACTGCTCCACACAATAATACACACTGACTGCTCCACAATAATACACACTGACTGCTCCACACAATAATACACACTGACTGCTCCACAATAATACACACTGACTGCTCCACACAATAATACACACCGACTGCTCCACACAATAATACACACTGACTGCTCCACACAATAATACACACTGACTGCTCCACAATAATACACACTGACTGCTCCACACAATAATACACACTGACTGCTCCACAATAATACACACTGACTGCTCCACACAATAATACACACTGACTGCTCCACACAATAATACACACTGACTGCTCCACACAATAATACACACTGACTGCTCCACACAATAATACACACTGACTGCTCCACACAATAATACACACTGACTGCTCCACACAATAATACACACTGACTGCTCCACAATAATACACACAGACTGCTCCACACAATAATACACACTGACTGCTCCACAATAATACACACTGACTGCTCCACAATAATACACACTGACTGCTCCACACAATAATACACACTGACTGCTCCACACAATAATACACACTGACTGCTCCACACAATAATACACACTGACTGCCCCACACAATAATACACACTGACTGCTCCACACAATACACACTGACTGCTCCACAATAATACACACTAACTGCCCCACACAATAATACACACTGACTGCTCCACAATAATACACACCGACTGCTCCACACAATAATACACACTGACTGCTCCACAATAATACACACTGACTGCTCCACACAATAATACACACTGACTGCTCCACAATAATACACACTGACTGCTCCACACAATAATACACACTGACTGCTCCACACAATAATACACACTGACTGCTCCACACAATAATACACACTGACTGCTCCACACAATAATACACACCGACTGCTCCACACAAGAATACACACTGACTGCTCCACAATAATACACACTGACTGCTCCACACAATAATACACACTGACTGCTCCACACAATACACACTGACTGCTCCACACAATAATACACACTGACTGCTCCACACAATAATACACACTGACTGCCCCACACAATAATACACACTGACTGCTCCACACAATAATACACACTGACTGCTCCACACAATAATACACACTGACTGCTCCACACAATAATACACACTGACTGCTCCACACAATAATACACACTGACTGCTCCACACAATACACACTGAGTGCTCCTCACAATAATACACACTGACTGCTCCACACAATAATACACACTGACTGCTCCACAATAATACACACTGACTGCTCCACACAATAATACACACTGACTGCTCCACACAATAATACACACTGAC
Source organism: Mustelus asterias (assembly GCF_964213995.1). Classification (NCBI taxonomy): domain Eukaryota; kingdom Metazoa; phylum Chordata; class Chondrichthyes; order Carcharhiniformes; family Triakidae; genus Mustelus; species Mustelus asterias. The sequence continues at coordinate 32,678 of NW_027593196.1, forward strand.
TGCTCCACAATAATACACACTGACTGCCCCACACAATCATACACACTGACTGCTCCACAATAATACACACCGACTGCTCCACACAATAATACACACTGACTGCTCCACACAATAATACACACTGACTGCTCCACACAATACACACTGACTGCTCCACAATAATACACACTAACTGCCCCACACAATAATACACACTGACTGCTCCACACAATAATACACACTGACTGCTCCACACAATAATACACACTGACTGCTCCACACAATAATACACACTGACTGCTCCACACAATACACACTGACTGCTCCACAATAATACACACTGACTGCCCCACACAATAATACACACTGACTGCTCCACACAATAATACACACTGACTGCTCCACACAATAATACACACTGACTGCTCCACACAATAATACACACTGACTGCTCCACACAATAATACACACTGACTGCTCCACACAATACACACTGACTGCTCCACAATAATACACACTAACTGCCCCACACAATAATACACACTAACTGCCCCACACAATAATACACACTGACTGCTCCACACAATAATACACACTGACTGCTCCACACAATAATACACACTGACTGCTCCACACAATAATACACACTGACTGCTCCACACAATACACACTGACTGCTCCACACAATAATACACACTGACTGCTCCACACAATACACACTGACTGCTCCACAATAATACACACTAACTGCCCCACACAATAATACACACTGACTGCTCCACACAATAATACACACTGACTGCTCCACACAATAATACACACTGACTGCTCCACACAATAATACACACTGACTGCTCCACACAATACTCACTGACTGCTCCACAATAATACACACTGACTGCCCCACACAATAATACACACTGACTGCTCCACACAATAATACACACTGACTGCTCCACAATAATACACACTGACTGCTCCACAATAATACACACTGACTGCTCCACACAATAATACACACTGACTGCTCCACACAATAATACACACTGACTGCTCCACACAATAATACACACTGAGTGCTCCACACAATAATACACACTGACTGCTCCACACAATAATACACACTGACTGCTCCACAATAATACACACTGACTGCTCCACACAATAATACACACTGACTGCTCCACACAATAATACACACTGACTGCTCCACACAATAATACACACTGACTGCTCCACAATAATACACACTGAATGCTCCACAAAATACACACTGACTGCTCCACACAATAATACACACTGACTGCTCCACAATAATACACACTGACTGCTCCACACAATAATACACACTGACTGCTCCACAATAATACACACTGACTGCTCCACAATAATACACACTGACTGCTCCACACAATAATACACACTGACTGCTCCACAATAATACACACTGACTGCTCCACACAATAATACACACTGACTGCTCCACAATAATACACACTGACTGCCCCACACAATAATACACACTGACTGCTCCACACAATAATACACACTGACTGCCCCACACAATAATACACACTGACTGCTCCACACAATAATACACACTGACTGCTCTACACAATAATACACACTGACTGCTGCACAATAATACACACTGACTGCTCCACAAAATACACACTGACTGCTCCACACAATAATACACACTGACTGCTCCACAATAATACACACTGACTGCTCCACACAATAATACACACTGACTGCTCCACAATAATACACACTGACTGCTCCACAATAATACACACTGACTGCTCCACGCAATAATACACACTGACTGCTCCACACAATAATACACACTGACTGCTCCACACAATAATACACACTGACTGCTCCACACAATACACACTGACTGCTCCACAATAATACACACTGACTGCTCCACACAATAAAACACACTGACTGCTCCACACAATAATACACACTGACTGCTCCACACAATACACACTGACTGCTCCACAATAATACACACTGACTGCTCCTCACAATAATACACACTGACTGCTCCTCACAATAATACACGCTGACTGCTCCACAATAATACACACTGACTGTTCCACACAATAATACACACTGACTGCTCCACACAATAATACACACGGACTGCTCCACAATAATACACACTGACTGCTCCACACAATAATACACACTGACTGCTCCACAATAATACACACTGACTGCTCCACACAATAATACACACTGACTGTTCCACACAAAAATACACACTGACTGCTCCACACAATAATACACACTGACTGCTCCACAATAATACACACTGACTGCTCCACACAATAATACTCACTGACTGCTCCACAATAATACACACTGACTGCTCCACAATAATACACACTGACTGCCCCACACAATAATACTCACTGACTGCTCCACAATAATACACACTGACTGCTCCACAATAATACACACTGACTGCTCCACACAATAATACTCACTGACTGCTCCACAATAATACACACTGACTGCTCCACACAATAATACACACTGACTGCTCCACAATAATACACACTGACTGCTCCACACAATACACACTGACTGCTCCACACAATAATACACACTGACTGCTCCACAATAATACACACTGACTGCTCCACAATAATACACACTGACTGCTCCACAATAATACACACTGACTGCCCCACACAATAATACACACTGACTGCTCCACAATAATACACACTGACTGCTCCACAATAATACACACTGACTGCTCCACACAATAATACACACTGACTGCTCCACACAATAATACACACTGACTGCTCCACACAATAATACACACTGACTGCTCCACACAATAATACACACTGACTGCTCCACACAATAATACACACTGACTGCTCCACACAATAATACACACTGACTGCTCCACACAATAATACACACTGACTGCTCCACACAATAATACACACTGACTGCTCCACAATAATACACACTGACTGCTCCACACAATAATACACACTGACTGCTCCACAATAATACACACTGACTGCTCCACAATAATACACACTGACTGCCCCACACAATAATACACACTGACTGCTCCACAATAATACACACTGACTGCTCCACAATAATACACACTGACTGCTCCCACCAACAAAATAATACAACACTGACTGCTCCACACAATAATACACACTGACTGCTCCACACAATAATACACACTGACTGCTCCACACAATAATACACACTGACTGCTCCACACAATAATACACACTGACTGCTCCACACAATAATACACACTGACTGCTCCACAAAATACACACTGACTGCTCCACAATAATACACACTGACTGCTCCACACCAATAATACACACTGACTGCTCCACACAATAATACACACTGACTGCTCCACACAATAATACACACTGACTGCTCCACACATAATACACACTGACTGCTCCACAATAATACACACTGACTGCTCCACACAATAATACACACTGACTGCTCCACAATAATACACACTGACTGCTCCACACATAATACACACTGACTGCTCCACAATAATACACACTGACTGCTCCACACAATATTCACACTGACTGCTCCACACAATAATACACACTGACTGCTCCACACAATAATACACACTGACTGCTCCACACAATAATACTCACTGACTGCTCCACAATAATACACACTGACTGCTCCACACAATAATACACACTGACTGCTCCACAATAATACACACTGACTGCTCCACACAATAATACTCACTGACTGCTCCACAATAATACACACTGACTGCTCCACACAATAATACACACTGACTGCTCCACACAATAATACACACTGACTGCTCCACACAATAATACACACTGACTGCTCCACACACCACAATACACACTGACTGCTCCACACAATAATACACACTGACTGCTCCACACAATATACACACTGACTGCTCCACACAATAATACACACTGACTGCTCCACACAATAATACACACTGACTGCCCCACACAATAATACACACTGACTGCTCCACACAATAATACACACTGACTGCCCCACACAATAATACACACTGACTGCTCCACACAATAATACACACTGACTGCTCCACACAATACACACACTAGACTGCTCCACACAATAATACACACTGACTGCTCCACACAATAATACACACTGACTGCCCCACACAATAATA